>NC_133326.1:499094851-499394851 GCF_042186555.1 Aquarana catesbeiana | reverse complement strand
AAGTGCAAAATGAAAAAAGCAGCTAAACTTCTATAGTGTAACCAACACCTCAAAAAGTATATCGTGTAATGAAGTAGCGCTTTTTTGGATGCTGATTACTCCTGGTTAACAATTTACTTATTAGTTTAGTTTTATGTGATACACTTTAATGGATTTCATTGCATTATTGCTCAGATATATATTATGGGATGCACCTTTTAGGACTTTGAACACTTTTATATGAACTTTTCATAATAAACCCTTATGTTAAAAAGAGTTAACCTTGTCTCTAAAGCTCTTAACCACTTGCCGACCGCCTCACGCTGATATACGTCAGCAGAATGGCACGGGCAGGCAGAATCACGTACCCATACGTGATCTGCCTCCCGCGGGTGGGGGGCCGGATTGGACCCCCCCCCGGTGCCAGAGGCGGTGGGCTCGAGTTCGCGGGCGATGAGAGGTGAGGGGGAGGCCATCCATTGTTGGCCACCCCCTCCCGATCGCTCCCGGTGAATGAAAATCCTTCCTGTGTCTTTGTAATGTAAACAGAGGCACAGGAAGTGATGTCATCCCTCCTCGAGCCGGTCTTTTCGATCCGGCGCCGAGGAGAGAAGACATCCAAGTATGTGCACCAACACTACACTGTTAGTAGAACACGCCAGGCACACTTGTCACCCCCCTTCACCCCCCGATCACCCCCCTGTACCCCCTGTCACACTGACACCAATAGCAGTTTTTTTTTGCATTGGTGTCAGTTTGTGACAGTTATAAGTGTTAGGGCAGTTAGGTTAGCCCCCTTTAGGTCTGGGGTACCCCCCTTTAGGTCCAGGGTAACCCCCTAACCCCCCCTAATAAAAGTTAACCCCTTGATCACCCCCCCGTCGCCAGTGTCGCTAAGCGATCGTTTTTCTGATCGCTGTATTAGTGACACAGGTGATGCTAGTTAGGGAGGTAAGTATATAGGTTCGCTGTCAGTGTTTTATAGCGACAGGGACCCCCATATACTACCTAATAAAGGTTTTAACCCCTTGATTGCCCCCTAGTTAACCCTTTCACCAGTGATCACCTTATAAGTGTTACGGGTGACGCTGGTTAGTTAGTTTGTTTCTAATAGTTTTTTATAGTTTATTATAGTTTTAGGGCACCCGCCGTTTATTACCTTATAAAGGTTTAACCCCCTAATTGCCCGGCGGTGATATAAGTTAAGTTTTTAGGATCAGATAAGATCTGCGTCGCCCCAGGCAGTGTCAGGTTAGCGCCAGTACCGCTAAAACCCACGCACGCAGCATACACCTCCCTTAGTGCTATAGTATCTGAACGGATCGATATCTGATCCGATCAGATCTATACTCCCCAGCAGTTTAGGGTTCCCATAAACGCAGTGTTAGCGGGATCAGCCTGCTAGCACCTGCGTTTTGCTCCTCGGCCCAGCCCAGCCCACCCAAGTGCAGTATCGATCAATCACTGACACTTACAAAACACTAAGCACACATAACTGCAGCGTTCGCAGAGTCAGGCCTGATCCCTGCAATCGCTAACAGTTTTTTGGTAGCGTTTTGAATCAGTCGCTAACAGTCAGGAGCTTTTTTGCCTGTGAGTCTCACTAGTGTACCCCTAAATTTAGAGCCCAAAATGGCAAATCGAAGGTACACTAGTGAAGAGGCCTACATGTTTCTGAGCATGACAGATAGTGAAGAGGAAGTCACTCACCTGTCAAGTTCAGGCTCAGAATACAATCCTGTAGAGGACAGCGGCTCCATGACAGATAGCTCTGACGACGGAGTTGTGGTCCCTGCTAAGGTCAGGCGTACCAGACCCCGAACTTCTTCTTCTGTCCTTGAAGTGCAAGAACCGCAGGGCTCTCGTATGGGGCAGAGAAGTACTAGTGCCGCTATTCCTTCTGGTGAACTGGCAAGCACCAGCGGCCTAGTACACCCTGGTCATACATCCAGCACTGCAGTAACACTTGGTGACGTGGCGACTCCCATAAGTGCAGTTCAAGCTGGCGAGGTGGCAAGCACAAGTGTCCCGCTGCCACCAAGAAGACGAACACAGGCCCGTCGTGCCCATAGTGCCCTTCCTGCTGCATTCGCCAATCCGAATTGGGAACCCACCACTTCTGCAGCACCCGTACTTCCCCCTTTCACTGGCCAACCCGGAATTCAGGTGGAAACAGTTGACTTTACGCCACTGGATTTTTATTCGCTGTTTTTCACCGAAGATCTCTATAGATCTATTGTGGACCAAAGCAATTTGTACGCTGGTCAACACATCGCCACTGTTCCCCAGTCCTCCCTTGCCAGAGATTGGAGACCAATTACGGTTTCCGAATTTAAGACCTTTCTGGGCCTTTCCCTCCTCATGGGCATAACTAAAAAGAGTGAGTTGCGGTCATATTGGTCCACTGACCCAATTCACCATATGCCCGTGTTCTCTGCCTCCATGACCAGGGCACGATACGAGCAGATTTTGCGGTTCATGCACTTCAATGACAATGAACTCTGTCGTCCTCGTGAAGACCCTGGATACGATCGGCTCTACAAAATTTGGCCCCTCGTAAACCACTTCAACCAACGTTTTGCAGACTTGTTTACCCCCCATCAAGTTGTCTGCGTTGATGAGTCCCTGATTAAATTTTCTGGCCGCTTGTCATTCAAACAGTACCTTCCCAGCAAGCGTGCCAGATATGGGGTCAAGATGCATAAGCTCTGTGACAGGGCCACAGGCTATACATGTAGATTTATGGTTTACGAGGGCAAAGATAGTCACGTAGAGCCGACAAACTGCCCTGATTACATAGGAAGCGCTGGCAAGATAGTGTGGGACTTGGTGTCACCCTTATTCGGAAAGGGGTACCACTTGTACGTGGACAATTATTACACGAGCGTGCCACTTTTTAGTCACTTGTTTGATCAACAGATTGGAGCATGTGGCACCGTGCGACCTAATCGCCGGGGCTTTCCCCAGCGGCTTGTAGATTCCCGTCTTAGGCTGGGGGAGAGAGCCTGCTTGCAGTGTAATAATTTGCTCGCTATGAAGTGGAGGGACAATAAGAATGTTTTCGTTCTTACCTCCCTTCATGCAGACACAACGACCCAAATTACTACGGCGACTGGTGTTGTGGAGAAACCTCTCTGTGTCCACGAATATAACAAAAATATGGGAGGGGTGGACCTCAATGACTAGTTGTTGGCGCCGTACCTAGTTGCCTGTAAGGCCAGACGCTGGTACAAAAAAGTGTCTGTTTATTTATTTCAATTGGCTTTGCTGAATGCTTATGTGCTATACAGAGCTTCAGGACGGACTGGATCCTTCCTTAAATTCCAGGAAGAGATCATCAGAGCCCTTCTGTTTCCAGACGGTGCTCCACCTCACCTTCCCCAACCAAATGCAGTAAGCTGGCTGCATGAGAGGCATTTTCCTTATGTCCTCCAGAGTACCCCTACCCAACGAGCCCCCCAAAAAAGATGTCGTGTCTGCAGCAAGCGCGGATTTAGGCGTGACACCCGGTATTGTTGTCCCTCCTGTCCTGACAATCCTGGTCTATGCATTGGTGAATGTTTTGAACGCTACCATACACTAGTTGAGTATTAGCGTAGGGTACAGCACTGCACAGACTAGGACACACTTTCACAGGGTCTCCCAAGATGCCATTTTGAGAGACCCAAACCTGGTACCAGTTAAAAAAGTTAAAGTTACTAAAAAAAATAAAAAAATAAAAAAAAATAAAAAAAATAAAAATACAAAAAAAATATAAAATAAAAAAAACAAAAATAGTTGTTGTTTTATTGTTCTCTCTCTATTCTCTCTCTATTGTTCTGCATTCTATACTGCAATGTTTTATTGTTATGTTTTTATCATGTCTGCTTTATAGGTATGCAATTTTTTTATACTTTGTTTTTTTATTGTTAACCACTTTTTTGTTTTCAGGTACGCCATTCAGCTGCAGAGCGGATTTATTTATCTTGACAGCAACAGCGTTTGCTCCCACGATACATAAAGCCGTGACTCCAGCGCTGCCGGAGGTGATTTCACCACCACAGTTACATACTTCAGCATATATGCCGAACCGTGGGGGCAGCAGTGGGTGGAGGAGCAATTTGCTCCTGCCTTTTGCGGGAGGATGCCCCCATGCTTCGGCATATATATTTTGGGTAGGCACAGGTTGCGTTAAATGTTTTATTTTTTACTATGTTTTTTTTGTATTTGCTTTGCAGGTATGGTAAGTATTACTGTTATACTGTAATGTTACTTTGTTTTTTTGTTAACCATCATTTGCTTAGCAAGTACACCATTCAGCTGCAGAGCGGATTTATTTATCTTGACAGCAACAGCGTTTGCTCCCACGATATATAAAGCCGTGACTCCAGCGCTGTCGGAGGTGATTTCACCACCACAGTTACATACTTCAGCATATATGCCGAAGCGTGGGGGCAGCAGTGGGTGGAGGAGCAATTTGCTCCTGCCTTTTGCGGGAGGATGCCCCCATGCTTCGGCATATATATATTTTAGGTAGGCACAGGTTACGTTAAATGTTTTATTTTTTACTATGTTTTTTTAGTATTTGCTTTGCAGGTATGGTAAGTATTACTGTTATACTGTAATGTTACTTTGTTTTTTTGTTAACCATCATTTGCTTAGCAGGTACGCCATTCAGTTGCAGGGTGGATTTATTTATCTTGACAGCAACAGCGTTTGCTCCCACGATACATAAAGCCATGACTCCAGCACTGTCGGAGGTGATTTCATCACCACAGTTACATACTTCAGCATATATGCCGAAGCGTGGGGGCAGCAGTGGGCGGAGGAGCGATTTGCTCCTAACTTTTGCGGGAGGATGCCCCCATGCTTCGGCATATATATACGGTGCATGTATGCCCATCATTAGAAGTGGGTGGATGAAGGGAGGTATTCTAATGGTGGGCATACCCACCGATCAATATCTTTTTTTCGTTCAGCCCACAGGCTGCATGAAAAAAAAGTTTACAATATATGCCCAACAAGGACCAGCAACGTACTGGTATGTTGCTGGACTTTGAGTGGTTATACCAGAATGATGCCTGCAGGTTTAGGTATCATCTTGGTATCATTCTTTTCAGCCAGCGGTCGGCTTTCATGTAAAAGCAATCCTAGCGGCTAATTAGCCTCTAGACTGCTTTTACAAGCAGTGGGAGGGAATGCCCCCCCCCCCCACCGTCTTCCATGTTTTTCTCTGGCTCTCCTGTCCCAACAGGGAACCTGAGAATGCAGCCGGTGATTCGGCCAGCTGACCACAGAGCTGATCAGAGACCAGAATGGCTCCAAACATCTCTATGGCCTAAGAAACCGGAAGCTACGAGCATTTCATGACTTAGATTTCGCCAGATGTAAACAGCGCCATTGGGAAATTGGGAAAGCATTTTATCACACCGATCTTGGTGTGGTCAGATGCTTTGAGGGCAGAGGAGAGATCTAGGGTTTAATAGACCCCATTTTTTTCAAAAAAGAGTACCTGTCACTACCTATTGCTATCATAGGGGATATTTACATTCCCTGAGATAACAATAAAAATGATTAAAAAAAAATAAAAATGAAAGGAACAGTTTAAAAATAAGATAAAAAATCAAAAAAATAATAAAGAAAAAAAAAACCCCTGTCCCCCCCTGCTCTCGCGCAAGCGTTGGTCTGGCGTCAAATGTAAACAGCAATTGCACCATGCATGTGAGGTATCACCGTGAAGGTCAGATCGAGTGCAGTAATTTTAGCAGTAGACCTCCTCTGTAAATCTAAAGTGGTAACCTGTAAAGGCTTTTAAAGGCTTTTAAAAATGTATTTAGTTTGTCGCCACTGCATGTTTGTGCGCAATTTTAAAGCATGTCATGTTTGGTATCCATGTACTCGGCCTAAGATCATCTTTTTTATTTCATCAAACATTTGGGCAATATAGTGTGTTTTAGTGCATTAAAATTTAAAAAAGTGTGTTTTTTCCCCAAAAAATGCGTTTGAAAAATCGCTGCGCAAATACTGTGTGAAAAACAAAAATGAAACACCCACCATTTTAATCTGTAGGGCATTTGCTTTAAAAAAATATATAATGTTTGGGGGTTCAAAGTAATTTTATTGCAAAAAAAAAATAATTTTTTCATGTAAACAAAAAGTGTCAGAAAGGGCTTTGTCTTCAAGTGGTTAGAAGAGTGGGTGATGTGTGACATAAGCTTCTAAATGTTGTGCATAAAATGCCAGGACAGTCCAAAACCCCCCAACTGACCCCATTTTGGAAAGTAGACACCCCAAGCTATTTGCTGAGAGGCATGTCGAGTCCATGGAATATTTTATATTGTGACACAAGTTGCGGCAAAAAGACAAATTTTTTTTTTTTTTTTTTTGCACAAAGTTGTCACTAAATGATATATCGCTCAAACATGCCATGGGAATATGTGAAATTACACCCCAAAATAAATTCTGTTGCTTCTCCTGAGTACGGGGATACCACATGTGTGTCTGACTTTTTGGGAGCCTAGCCGCGTACGGGACCCCGAAAACCAAGCACCGCCTTCAGGCTTTCTAAGGGCGTAAATTTTTGATTTCACTCTTCACTGCCTATCACAGTTTCGGAGGCCATGGAATGCCCAGATGGCACAAACCCCCCCCCCCAAATGACCCCATTTTGGAAAATAGACACCCAAAGCTATTTGCTGAGAGGTATAGTGAGTATTTTGCAGACCTCACTTTTTGTCACAAACTTTTGAAAATTGAAAAAAGAAAAAAAAAATACATTTTTCTTGTCTTTCTTCATTTTCAAAAACAAATGAGAGCTGCAAAATACTCACCATGCCTCTCAACAAATAGCTTGGGGTGTCTACTTTCCAAAATGGGGTCATTTTGGGGGGTTTTGTGCTATCTTGGCATTTTATGGCCTTCGAAACTGTGATAGGTAGTGAGGAGTGAAATCAAAAATTTACGCCCTTAGAAATCCTGAAGGCGGTGATTGGATTTCGGGGCCCCGTATGAAGCTAGGCTCCCAAAAAGTACCACACATGTGGTATCCCTGTACTCAGGAGAATCAGCAGAATGTATTTTGGGGTGCAATTCCACATATGCCCATGGCCTGTGTGAGCAATATATCATTTAGTGACAACTTTGTGCAAAAAAAAAAAAAAAAATTGTCACTTTTCCGCAACTTGTGTCAAAATATAAAATATTCCATGGACTCAACATGCCTCTCAGCAAATAGCTTGGGGTGTCTACTTTACAAAATGGGGTCATTTGGGGGGGTTTGTGCCATCTGGGCATTTTATGTCCTTCAAAACTGTGATAGGTAGTGAGGAGTGAAATCACAACTTTACGCCCTTAGAAATCCTGAAGGCGGTGCTTGGGTTTTGGGGCCCCGTACGCGGCTAGGCTCCCAAAAAGTCCCACACATGTGGTATCCCCATACTCAGGAGAATCAGCAGAATGTATTTTGGGGTGCAATTCCACATATGCCCATGGCCTGTGTGAGCAATATATCATTTAGTGACAACTTTGTGCAAAAAAAAAAAAATTTGTCACTTTCCCGCAACTTGTGTCAAAAAATAAAATATTCCATGGACTCAACATGTCTCTCAGCAAATAGCTTGGGGTGTCTACTTTCCAAAATGGGGTCATTTGGGGGGGTTTTGTGCAATCTTGGCATTTTATGGCCTTCAAAACTGTGATAGGTAGTGAGGAGTGAAATCAAAAATGTATGCCCTTAGAAATCCTGAAGGCGGTGCTTGGTTTTCGGGGCCCCGTACGCGGCTAGGCTCCCAAAAAGTTCCACACATGTGGTATCCCCATACTCAGGAGAATCAGCAGAATGTATTTTGGGGTGCAATTCCACATATGCCCATGGCCTGTGTGAGCAATATATCATTTAGTGACAACTTTGTGCAAAAAAAAAAAAAAATTTGTCACTTTCCCACAACTTGTGTCAAAAAATAAAATATTCCATGGACTCAACATGCCTCTCAGCAAATAGCTTGGGGTGTCTACTTTCCAAAATGGGGTCATTTGGGGGGGTTTTGTGCCATCTTGGCATTTTATGGCCTTCAAAACTGTGATAGGTAGTGAGGAGTGAAATCAAAAATGTATGCCCTTAGAAATCCTGAAGGCGGTGCTTGGTTTCGGGGCCCCGTACGCGGCTAGGCTCCCAAAAAGTCCCACACATGTGGTATCCCCATACTCAGGAGAAGCAGCTAAATGTATTTTGGGGTGCAATTCCACATATGCTCATGGCCTGTGTGAGCAATATATCATTTAGTGACAACTTTGTGCTAAAAAAAAAAAAATTGTCACTTTCCCGCAACTTGTGTCAAAAAATAAAATATTCCATGGACTCAACATGCCTCTCGGCAAATAGCTTGGGGTGTCTACTTTCCAAAATGGGGTCATTTGGGGGGGTTTTGTGCCATCTGGGCATTTTATGGCCTTCAAAACTGTAATAGGTAGTGAGGAGTGAAATCAAAAATTTACGCCCTTAGAAATCCTGAAGGCAGTGATTGGTTTTCAGGGCCCCGTACGCCACTAGGCTCCCAAAAAGTCCCACACATGTGGTATCCCCGTACTCAGGAGAAGCAGCTGAATGTATTTTGGGGTGCAATTCCACATATGCCCATGGCTTGTGTGAGCAATATATCATTTAGTGACAACTTTTTGTGAATTTTTTTTTTTGTCATTATTCAATCACTTGGGACAAAAAAAATAAATATTCAATGGGCTCAACATGCCTCTCAGCAATTTCCTTGGGGTGTCTACTTTCCAAAATGGGGTCATTTGGGGGGGGTTTTGTACTGACCTGCCATTTTAGTACCTCAAGAAATGACATAGGCAGTGATAAACTAAAAGTTGTGTAAATTCCAGAAAATGTACCCTAGTTTGTAGACGCTATAACTTTTGCGCAAACCAATATATATACGCTTATTGACATTTTTTTTTACCAAAGACATGTGGCCGAATACATTTTGGCCTAAATTTATGACTAAAATTGAGTTTATTGGATTTTTTTTATAACAAAAAGTAGAAAATATCATTTTTTTTCAAAATTTTCGGTCTTTTTCCAATTATAGCGCAAAAAATAAAAACGGCAGAGGTGATCAAATACCATCAAAAGAAATCTCTATTTGTGGGAAGAAAATGACGCAAATTTCGTTTGGGTACAGCATTGCATGACCGCGCAATTAGCAGTTAAAGCGACGCAGTGCCAAATTGTAAAAAGTGCTCTGGTCAGGAAGGGGGTAAATCCTTCCGGGGCTGAAGTGGTTAATGCAAGCAATAAACGAACCTGCCTCTTGAAGAGCGCTACTGTTTTAGAGTAAGGCCTCTGACCTGTCTGTGGTGGCAGTGTGTGTTGCAGACGCTTATTATGAAATTATAATTGGTACTGCTAAATTGATGTAAGTCCTGACCCTTCCTAAACAAACGTTAGTGGCAGTCAAAGGGTTAATTGCGTAATTAACCCAGTGACAATCGCTCTCAGGCTGTTGGTACCTAGATTGTGGAAAATATTTGTGCTGGGCACAGCTGAGTGTGGCATTGTTACGTAAGTGACAGCGTGGTGTGAGGTTGGCCGGTCCTTCGTCCCGAGGAGGGCAGGGATCTGACATCCGTATTCGTCACAATGGTGACAACCCAAACATTGGGATTTTGTCTCACTTTCACTCTCAGTGATAATGGTAAATAGGACAAATAGAGAGGATGAATCTTCCTATTGGGGACACAGACAGCAATAAAAAAACGACAGATATTTGAATCAGTTTCCACTCTATTCAAAATTTTGAAAAGCTGCTAAAAGTGGCTGGTGTGAAAATATGTTATAACCAAAATTGAAAGTCTTGTCTATGTTAAATGTACATACCAAAAGCCATAATGCAGCACCAAGTCTGAAACTCTATGCTCCGGTTCAATGCGTTTTGTCCAAATGGATACTCATGACATCTGTTTGGACGAAACCCATCAATAGAGCATAGAGACTGATGTTGGATTCTGCATTTTGTGCATGTGTACCATAGCCGGGACTTTCAATTTTGCTTATAATTTATCTGCAAAAAAGCTGCTTTGAGTGACTTTCCATGATGTGTATTTTCTTTTCTTTAATAAAGCTCTAATGTTATTTGCACTAGTGAGCTTCCTCCCTTCCATGGGATTTAAATATATCTTTCCACCGGAGCTTCCCGCCATTAAGTGGTTTTGTGAATGCACTTTAGAAATCTCCAGGGATTAGCTGTCATCTGCAAGATTGTCGGATCCACCGACTGCCTTAGATAGCTATCATATTAGAGATCTACCAGTTGTCTGAACAGGTATACAGAGAGAAAGGGGGGATTCCTACAGCAGGTGCATCCTTAATTACAGATCTCAGCTATGAAAGGGTTACAGAGCCATGCTTACAAAACATATTGTATTCGGCATTCAGGACACAGTCTAGTTCCATATATGGGTGATTGTGTACATACACATAGGTGCTAACACAAGCTGTCAGTGTTAACCGCCCACACACGGCAAACACTCCCCCTAACACCTACACACAGGCATTCCAACAGACAGCCACACATATCGAACACTTCTCTCTGCAATCATTCCCCGGCTCCCCCTGCTTTATATTTATTTCTCTTTGTCCTTCTGTCACAAAAAGCTGTAATCCTTTCCCTGCCATACTGATACAGAGAGGTTTCTGTATTCCCTGTACCCCCATTCCCTCCCTCCCCTTTGTCTTTCCTTAGCACTCCTCTCTGTTCTCCACCCACGCTCGACATGCTGCGTTCCCTTCCCATAGTCATACAGCGCAGTCTCTTTTTTATTCTCTGCAACCTGCACTTCGCTATACAGCTGTGTCTAGGGGTAAAAGGCAGGGAAGGGGGTGAATTATGTATTAACCCCTTTCCATAACTGTCAACATTCCAAGATGTGAAATTTACCCTTGTTTGTCTGTGGACCTTCATGCTGTTGCACCATGGTAGCACTAGGAAGTTAGGCTAAGGGGGAGTTAGGTGCAGCAAGCTTGACTGTCATTGCCTTAGAGAAGGGGGTCTCTAAACTTGTCAGTAAAAGGGCTACATCGTATATTTTACAAATATTCGCAGGCCAATCAGTTTTGTACAAGAACAAATTAAATTCAAATTATGGAACACGTTTTACTAGGATTTTTTTTTTTTAATCAACATATGTTTTAGAACAGAAAAAACTTAAAGCGGAGTTCCACACAAAAATGGAACTTCCGCTTTTCGGAACCCTCCCCCCCTCCGGTGTCACATTTGGCACCTTTCAGGGGGGAGGGAGGTGCAGATACCTGTCTAAGACAGGTATTTGCACCCACTTCCGGCATAGACTCCCATTGGAGTCTATGCCTCTTCCTGTCCCGACCGCGCTGTCTGCTGGGAACACACAGCTCCCAGGAGAGAGCGTGGACCACTAGGGACGCGCAGCGCGACTCGTGCATGCGCAGTAGGGAACCGGGAAGTGAAGCCGCAACGCTTCACTTCCTGATTCCCTCACCCAGGATGGCGGCGGCAGCTGCCGAGAACCGAGCGGGTTCTCGGCGTCCCCTGCCGACATCGCTGGACCCTGGGACAGGTAAGTGGCCATGTATTAAAAGTCAGCAGCTGCAGTATTTGTAGCTGCTGGCTTTTAATATTTTTTTTTTTTGGCGGTGTGGGTGAACCCCCGCTTTAAGTAAGACCAATCAAAAAAATTTCAAATAAATTTAATAAATCTGAGCGCATCAGAATCCCCCCTTACATCAGAATTCTGCTTATATCAAAGCCACCCTCTTACATCAGAGCCCCCTGTTACACCCAGATCCCCATTAAAGCCCCCTTACAAAATATTCAACAAACAAACCTTAAAAACGAATGGCTGATGTGGAAATTGTGAATTGTTGACAATTTTGCCTTTGCAATAGAAAACAGTTGGTTCTCTGCCCTACAGGGAAACCACAAGAACTACAGTATATCCATCCTCAGATGTACGATAGCTCAGCCAATACATCCCTACACATATTTCAGATTTATCCTAAAAGGATGTGTGATCAGCCAGCTCATTAAATGAAGAATGAAATGCAAAGGTTAATGACCTGGGAGAGTCAATAGCAAGCCGATACCGAATAGAAGCAGCAATGGATAGCACTTTCTAAAGAGAAAATGTGCAAATACTGGAGTATGCATATACCAATAATAAAGCAATTAGCGTTGGTATGAAAGTATATTTTATTAGGATCATAAAGCAATGATAAGCAGATAAAGAACAAAAGGCACATTGTATACTATATGTCTCTACTTTTCTGCGTTTCAAAGATATTAGCTTTTTTCTGTTTGGATTGACTACATGAATGCTACACTAATATGACAACCAATAGCAACAAATTACACAACTCAGCACCCCCTCAGCAGAACTTTACTCAGTTCCCAGCAGGACTTCATAGTTGATACCACCAAAGAAAGACTTCACACCAATACAGCAGTACTTCACCATGCCCCCCCCCTCCAAAGCAAGACTACAGAGCTCAGCAGAATTTCACAACCATAGAACAGGACTTCACAGTTCCTGATCCCTAGGCAAGACTACACACCCCAGCAGAACTTAAACGCCATACAGCAAGACTTCATAGTCCCAGCCCCCCTCCAAAGCAAGACTACAGACCTCAGCAGAACTTCACAGTTCCTGCTCCCTAGGGAAGAATACACACCCCCAGCAAAACGTCACCCCCACACAGCTGAACTTCACAGTCTCTGCTCCCATGTTAAGACTGCACACCCCAGCAGAGCATCATACCCATACAGAAGGATTTCACAGTCCCTGCACCCCTCCCCATCCCAAAAACAAAAAAAATTACACAACCCAGTAAAAATTCACACCGAAATAGCAGGACACAGTCCGTGCCTGCACAGCAAGACTACAAACCCCAGCAGAATTTAAAAGCCACACAGCAGCACTTTACAGTCCCTGCCATCCTCCAAAGCAAGACTACAGACCTCAGCAGAACTTCACACACATACAGCAGGACTTCACAGTTCCTGCTCCCTAGGCATGACTACAAACCCCAGCAGAACTTCACTCTCACACAGCAGGACTTGCCTTACATGCAGAGTGAAGGGTTATGTGGCTCTGCTCTGCAGCTGCTTGCTTCCTCTACCACCGCCTTCATTCACAATACTGATGCAACCTGCGATCTGGGCTTCCCAACCGGCCATTCCACAGCAGGAGGTCATGGGCCACATCAGAGGACTCCGTGGGCCACATCTGCCCCCCCCCCCGGCCACTGATTGGGCAGGCACCTTTGCACTAGATGGTTGAACAGGGAATTGGTTGAGACTGTTAAAGAGAATAGACCTATTCTCTGGAGCTATGAGTAACTAACAGCTTATTCAGATGTGTGGCAACCCTTGCTGCAACTCTGCAAAGCGATCAGTGGGGAATCATTTTTCAGAGGGCAGTTGACAGGCTGCAGGGAGGCGATATATTGCCTGTTCACTGCCTGATTAAATCATGAAAAAGCTGAATCACTGCACTGCAACCACGTGCATTGCACTGCAGCTCAAATAACTTAAATAGGTTGTGTTTGGTGGCAGTAATGCCTGCTAAAAGTAAAAGGGTGTTTATTTTTGTAACGGCTGCAAAACATTGCATACGAGGCATGTGTACAGCACTGAGTGGCTGCATGTCCTTGTTCAGGTAGCACTAAAGGCACAGCTCAACCACCTGGCCACATGTCAAAACAAGCCCCAAGTCTCACTAGAAGAGCAGAAGTGACCCCTAATACCTCTTATCACGGCTTTATCAGGTTTTTAAGTAAGGAACAAAGATACTGTTCCTTGTGTTAAGTGGTGCTATCAAATAACGTGTGTGCAGGGAATGAAGTATCAAGTAGAAATAGAAGATGGCCCAGACAGGTATCCTGGATGTTGGGTGACAACCCAGGAGGTAGAAGTAAAGACTAGGTACCAAAGAGGCTTTGACCAATTGCCTGGCCACCACTCCACCAACCCCTTATGCTATATTAATCAAACGTGACACCAACTGAAGTTTAATGACCATAGCAGCCTTTTTATTGACCAAATATAACATAACATATTAGCATATTCACATACTAACACATTAACACATCAGACAGTATTCCAGGGGCCTCCGAGGTCTTTGTAGGCATACACTCTAAGTACCTGTGAAACCACAGTTTTTAGGTCTCCAGCCACAGAAAGCAAGGGCTCGGAGATAAACCCAACATTGCAGGTACCACCAGCCAGAATAATGGGAGCCGTACCTGAGAAGGGGTTCCTACAGATGTACTTTTTGCCCCTTATTATCAGCATCCAAGGACCTTGTGCCCCGCCACCAATGCACAAACATGACACCTTATGTTTGTGCGCCCCTCCACACCCGCAGGGCCCTCTGAAGGCTATCCTGCAGACCCAGGCACCACATATCAATCCCAACCGCATTGAGATGCACCCCATCACCCCTCAAATACTGCCAAGGTTCCCGTTCCATGTCCACATGCTGAAAAATGAATCCCCCATTTCTCACGACAAAGAGAGACACTTCCCTGTTGGATCTTAATCCTTGCCTTATCTAAACTAACAACCAAACGCACCATGCGCCACTGAGTGCGAGCCACCATAACAGACCAAACAAAAATGAAATCCGGATAAAAAGAACATAAACGTAAAAAAAAATCAAACTTAATGTGCCGGATCAATTCCTTCATAGAACGTAAACCCAGCTCATTCCCACCAGCATGCACTAACAATATGTCAGGGGCCCGTTCCAGTCGAGCAAACCGGTGAACTTCGGGCATGACTCGGCTCCAAGACATGCCAGGCACACCAATCCAGCGCATCGGCCCTCTTTGCTCCCCAGGCGACATACGAATGCCCCAAAATCCAGATCAGACAAGGGGCTGCCCCTGTAAGAAAAGACAACATAGCAGCAGCATAACATAGGTGCCTGGGCAACCACAATGCAAATTACAAATACAACAAGCAATACAGAAGTTTTTACTCTGACAATCACACCCCCACATGCAATCATAACAGGTGAGGACAGACATACAGCCAGTAGCGTACAGATTCCCGACGGCCAATCCATCTAACAACGCTATCACTGAGACCCCACCTGGCCACCTCTGTCGTGGCCCCAATCCGAAAAGAATGAGACGCATATTCAGTGGGCCTGAGGCCCAGCTCTCCTAAGCACCTGCGGAACACCGCCACAAACTGGAAACGGGACAACGCAGAGCCATCTGCGTGCTGCGATAGAGGGCCACCCTGGCCCTCCCGCAACAACAAAAACCGAGACAGCATCCCCACTGGGCACACCTCCGAACTGGGAATAGGGAACAACTCCATTCTTGACCCCCAGCCAACCTGGTTGGTCTTGGACCCCTCCTGTACCCACGCATGGCCACCAAAAAATCGTTAGTATGATCACAACGACGCAGTAATTTAAACCGGAATGCCAAGCCTGCCCCACTAACTCCCTGCACCAGTGCAAACCACTCCTCCCACACCTTCGAATAAAATGACCAGGTAGTCTTACTCACTGAATGATGGACCAAAGATGCCATCAACCCAAGGGAATCCTCCACAACCCAACAGGACAAGGAACTCCGTGCTGCTCTGCTCCCGGCGCCTATCCCACTGAAAGTGAGAAAGAGAATCAGCCACTGAATTGGTGCAACCCGGAACATGCACAGCGTACATAAAAGCATTCAATCTCAAACAGGACAAAACCAAATGTTACAGCAATTGAATCACCGGTGGAGAAGAAGCGGAAACACTACTAATTGCCTTCACCGCCCCCATGTTATCACTTTTAAAACGTACCCTCTTGTTCTGGAAAAACTCGCCCTACAACTCTACCGCCAGAACGATTGGGAAAAGTTCTAAAAGAACCAAATTCTTATGTAACCCAACTTCGAACCACTCCGCAGGCCAAGGGCCCGCAATCCAGCGACCCTGAAAATACGCCCCATAACCCGCCAACCCGGCGGCATCAGTGAAAAGTTCCACATCACACGTATTTGTCACACCCTCCATCCACACCGATCTCCCATTGAAGTTATCTAAAAACTGTTACCACACCAACAAATCCTAATTATGTTCCCGATTCCAACGGACATGGTGTCCCGGGGCCCGTAACCCCGGCGTGGCCATTGAAAACCCTCTCCATTGGCATGATCCTGCAAGCAAAATTTAGCTTGCCCAACAGAAACTGCAGCTGACGCAAGGTAACCTTCTTACCCTGCCGGGCCGAACACATGGCAGCCCGCAAGTTCACAAGTTTTGTCTCAGGGAGGTGGCACTCCATAGCCTCCGTGTTGATCAAAATGCCTAAAAAACTAAGCACCATAGAAGGCCCCTCCATCTTCTCAGGAGCCAAAGGAACCCCAAACACCTCAGCAATATGCAGCAGTCCACAAAGTAAAGAGAGGGGTAGAGAAGGAAGCGCCACCTGAGTGTAGTATTAACAAATGATGTTTAATGACACCAGGTAAAAACACACTTACAGGATAAAAACATATAAAAGGCTCATCTGTATAGGTATGTGGTCCTCGGTGTTCCCTCTGATCCTGTGTTGGTGACGCTGCAGGGATGCTGGGCTGCAGAAGGTGGATTACCAGCCGGGAGCTCCTTCTGTGGCCATCAGGAAGAGACTAGGGGCCGGCGTGGAGCATGCATGACGTCACAGGTCGTCCGTCTGCTTCTGGGTTCGGTATCCAGGGGAGGGATCGTCCAGGGAGGAGGGCTAGCAAGGAGGTTGAGAAAAGGCTACGCGCTCGGAGCCACTGCTCCTTCAATAGGCCTTATTGCAGCGTCACCACCACAGGATCAGAGGGAACATCGAGGACCACATACCTATACAGATGAGCCTTTTATATGTTTTTATCCTGTAAGTGTGTTTTTACCTGGTGTCATTAATCATCATTTGTTAATACTACACTCAGGTGGCGCTTCCTTCTCTACCCCTCTCTCATCCATCACAGAGCCAGCTCTCTGAGGACAGCAGCCGCCTAGCCTACCAGCCTACTTTAACCATTACATTACCGGTTACCACTTCACCCTTGAACTTCCAGCCTGTCCCCTATGGACTAAGTTGCTCAGCCCTTTATATCTCCTGTTATATATGGACTTGTGTGTTTGCGCTTACAGTTACCAATACTCTGTTAGTCCACAAAGTAAAGCCCCTGCCAACGGCAACTCAGGAGATAAAAACTATGGGGGTGAACCGACAACAAACGGAATGCAGCTTCCATATCTGTCTTAGCCAAAAGAGAACCCCAGCTGTACTTACGAACCCAGCTAACCGCCGCATCAAATGAACTATAAAAAACCGAACACAGATTCAGATCATTAGCCTCATTGACAGAACCCCCTTGGGGGTAGGATAAGTGAGTTATGAGGCGGAATTTGTTAGGTCCCTTCCTAGGGACCACATCCAAAGGAGAAACCACCAAACCATTCAAAGGAGGGGCCCTAAAAGGACCAGCCATATGCCCCAACTCAACTTCCTTGAATAGTTTAGCCGAAACCACCTAAGGGTGCAACAAAGCTGAACTCAAATTGTCAGCCGGTGAAGAAAGAGATCGAAGGCCGCACGGAATAAAAAACCCCTTTGAAAACCCCCGTTTAATTAGGAGACCCGCCCATCTATCCGGATACCTACCGAGAAAGGGCAGCATCCTTGCCACTTTCACCGGAGTCTTCCGTTTTTCCAGCAGACTCGCCCGGCCTTCCCTTCCCTTTGTTAAAGCAATGAGCGACTGAATGTGACCCCCGCAGCCAGAGCACTCATGCTTAAAATGACAGGAGGATCCAAATTTACAGGTGCCCTCGTTGAACTGCCAGCAATACCCCTTCCTTTTATTGTCCAAAAGTCCAGAGGCAGCAGGACTGCCGGCCCCGGACTGAAATGGCATGCTGACCCGTGCTGAAGTCATCAGCTTCATTCAAAAACCTATGTTTTTGTGATCCCAGCGCAAGGAAGGCCAAACCGCCTTGCGCTGGCGAAACTGCTCATCATACCTCAACCAGACTTTATGCCTCGCCGATGGCATCCAAGTAACAAAACAAAGCCTTTTCCCCCATGACACTGGCCACAATTACAAAGATTTGCAGCCAGTTAGAAAACATCCGCGGTATCAAGCGATACCTACGCTGCTTCTCCTCCTTCTTGGTCTCGTCCGGCTTTACCCTGTCAAGGTTGAATTTCTCCGAGGGAAGCAAGGAAAAAATCTCGACATAATGATCCCTATCAATCTTCTCCTTAACTTCGGGCTTAAGATATGCCCCCAGGGGTCCCTCGAAGCACACATATACCTCGCACTTCGCCAAATCCGCCAATCGCACACAATCCACCTCCTTTACTGCATCCTCATTCCTGCCTTTCGGATCAGATTTTTCACGCTCGACTGCCGCAGTCGGCAACGTGGAATTCCCTGTCCCAGCAGTCCCGAAGGTCCCCGGCACCGCGCTAACAACAGGTGGGAGAACAGAGGGACCCCAGGTGTCTGACCACTGGACCCCGCCACCACCCCCCGACACTGTAACAGGAATGACGGGACACCCACGCCACCGCAGGCGCTCCGGGTACTGCGGACCCCTCCAAGCGCTGGATATGCTGCCGCAAACCCCCAACAATGTCCCCAAGGCTGTCACATCCCCCAGGCGATGCAGCACCCGCAAGCCTCAAACTGCAGTTCACCACCAGCCCCCCACTTACACCTGCAGGCATACTGTTTGATTCGGACACCGCAAACATGCGGGGCTTACCAAGCTGCCTAGGATGCACCGATCCCCCAGCCACTGGGCCAGAATCCACTGCCGACCAGACCGCACCATCCTCCTCTTCAGAAGTGCTCAGCTCCCCCTCCAACCTCACTGGGCTTGCAGGCGCTGCCATGTTGCTGCAACCCACTCTGGAGTCCACAGCCAAAGATAAGGCATGCCCCCCACTGACGTCACCCATGGCGCCATTTTGCCGGAGCATGGGGCCATCCTCTGCATGTCCTCGCATGGCTCTCCCGCTCTGGAGCCGAAGCCGGGAAGCTACCTCTCTCCGACCGCTGGATGCAGCCCCCGCTGCCTCCTGGAATCCCCGGTCACCGGAGGGAGGCAACAGGCCGGGTCCCACTGGAATCACTCTCCCGCGCCGAGCACCCGCCCGCGGACTCGCCGGCAGTGTTGCCCTCTGCTCTAGTTGCGAGGGAGGTGGTGGGAGCAGGGTGCTTGCCATGCTGCTCCCCCCCGCTGGTTCCGCCAAGTATGGGGATTCCCCGCAGGGCACTTGGTTCCACCAAGTATGGGGATTCCTCGCAGGGCACCCCTGAGCCACAGCAGGCTGGCATTTGGGGATGGCCCTGGAGGGTCCGATGATGGGCTCCTGAACCCTGGGAGAAATATCCGGACTCAAGCGCACCAGAGGCCTTGACCTCCAAGCACGTATGGAGGCGGGAGCAGGTGAAACTGGGCCACTCTGCCTGACTCCCTCTAGCAGCCCAGTCACTTGTTCTTTTAGCCAATCCTAACCATTGCCTGCTGCTGCAGCAGCCCAGAGCTGTGATATCAAGCTCTCCAAGTCACTCATGGCAAATGTCCTTTTCTTTTTCTTTTGCAATAGGGTTGAAAATGTCTCCTCTGATCTGTCTTCCGACTGAGCCCCTCCCAGACCCTTACCACATACCAACTCTTGAAGCCACTCCTGCTCCCCTCTTACACCAATCAGGTAAGTGCCCACACTTAAGTGCCCCACCTATTAATTATTCCACTACAAACCCCTTCTGACCCAGTCATGTTGGCCCTCCATCTAGTCTTTGTCTCTACTCCAGACCTCTCTTTCTGTGTTTTAAAGTATAAGTTATTGTGCGCTTCAGTGCACTTTACATTAATGCACTCTGTGCTGACTGTATGAGCTAAGGAATCCTCCAGGGGTCCTTTATGTGTTTCAAACCAGGCCTTTATAAAATTGTCAGCTGAGAATAGAAACTAGAAGGCCATACAATTGTTACAAGAAATCCAGATTTATAATTAGTACATCTCTTCCAATCTGATTTTCCTTGCTTCTTTTACTTCAAGAGCACAAAGTATGACAAGTCGTCACTTAATTTATACCTCAGTGAGTTCTTCTCAGTGTGTTAACTATTAAAAGAATAGCATTTAAGTTAACAAATCATTATATGAGGAGTACTTTAAACATAAATTGCAAGATTTTGTATGAAACCTTTTATAGCCATTGTCTCTAGTGCATGGTTTGTACAACTAAAATACTTGCATTTAATTAAAGAGGATTTAGTCATCACTAACTGACACAAAGAAAACGTGGATTTAATCCTTTCCCACATGTGTTCCAATGGAGTATTCCCCTACACATGTAGCTGTACTGTAGATTATCACCAAGAGGATGTACTGTATATACATGAGTGTCTACACCAGGGTTTCTCAAGTGAGGTTTTGTAGAACGCTAGGGTTCCTTAAGAAGATCCCCGGGATTCCACAGCTGGCAGATCTCATAGTAGATTTATATCGCTGTTCCCACACACTTATTGCTGATTTACTGAGTACCGCCAGGTGAATTGATATTAGCTCGGTGCTACCCCTACAGTTTCAGCTCCTAATGTCACCACACAAGTGATGACAGATGGGAGGAGTGGTTATTTAGCCAGCAGCAGTGACTGAAGGAGAAGCTCATGTCTACTTGGTAAGTATGTAGGTGGGGTGCAGCGTGGTGCTGTGGAAATAACATACACAGTCCAAGGGCGATATGAAGAACTTGTATTGAAGTAATGCAAAGACAATTCACAACAAACCCAGTGGGAAGACAATGTAGAGAGCAGGTATCAGCCAAACTGACAGTGCCTGTTAGAAGGGACAGAATGTGGCCTGGCCATTTTGTGCCCAAGCAGGAAAATGTCCACAGAAGTAGTGGGGATCCCTATGCTTTCCCTCTTCATCAGGATCCTTTCCCTGTTCTGTCCCTAACAGCTACTCGCTTGCAAATGCGCACCATGTCCCGGAGCCAGGGCCTTAAATAGACTCTGCTTGACCTAGGATGGCCGCTAGTGTTACATGGGGCGGCAGCATCCAATCAGGTAGCTTCCCCAGTGACCCAGGAAACCATAGAGAAACCATGTTCCGCTTGACTTCCTCTGCAACTGCAATGCCGCTGCAAACAAGCGCCATCTTCAGTGGAGAAAGTAGATTGCCCCTGCCTACACTCCCCCCTCTTTAACAGATGCTGTCCTTGGCATTACAGCAACATGCAAACAATAATAATAACAGTAATGTCAGCGCAGCTGCGCACATCCCTCATTTTTCGAGGCACCTC
Organism: Aquarana catesbeiana; assembly: GCF_042186555.1. Taxonomy (NCBI): domain Eukaryota; kingdom Metazoa; phylum Chordata; class Amphibia; order Anura; family Ranidae; genus Aquarana; species Aquarana catesbeiana. The sequence goes on along the minus strand of NC_133326.1, from coordinate 499,373,563 downwards.
CAGAGGTTCTGCAGTGCCAAAAGCGGTATCTTCTCCCTAAACAGAACCTCCAGGTGTGACACAATCTGTTCTAGAGTAGCACACTCATCCTCTGGCATCATCTTCTAGGGTGTAATAGCCAGCTCCGCCACCAGCCGGGCTGGAACCTGGTGTAGGTGTGTGTCACTCTCCAGTCTCTCCTGCCACTCTGTCAGGGGAATATTAGAACCATTGAACTTCAGTATTAGGGCTAAGGTTGATCTTAGTGGAATCATGCTGGAACCCAATCCTCCTTTTGCACCCACTGCAAGGGACATAACTTACTAACTGCTGCCAAGTGTAGGTGGGGTGCAGTGTGGTGTAATAACACACACAGTCCAATCGCAATATGAAGGACTTGTTTGAAGTAATGCAAAGACAGTTCACAAACCCGGTGGGAAGACAGCCCAACTGGGAACACTCACAGATTCCAACCATGTGTAGAGAGCAGGTATCAGTCAAACTGACAGCGCCTGTTAGGTGGGGCAGAATGCGGCCTGGCTGTCTCATGCCAAGAGGGAAGATGTGCTGAGAAATAGCAATCCCTATGCTTTCCCTCCTTGTCAGGAGCCTTTCCCTGGTAATAGTTTTGTCATAACAGATGGGGAACCTGTCCTTACTCTACCCACTCACAAATGAGCTAAGCCCGAGAGCCGGGGCTTTAAATAGACTATGCCTGACCCAAGATTGCTGCTAGAGTCACACAGCATCCATATGGATAGCTTCTCTAGGGCCCCAGAAAAACCATAGAGGAGCCATGTTCTTCTTGATTTCCTATACAACTGCAATGCTGCTGCGGACGAGGGCCACCTATAGTGGAGAAAGTAGACTGTACCTTTTTACAAGTACCTTGGTCTAGGTCACAGGGGTCTCCAAACTATGGCCCTCCAGTTGTTCAGGAATTACAATTCCCATCATGCCTAGTCATGTCTGTGAATGTCAGAGTTTTACAATGCCTCCGGGAACGTGTAGTTCTGCAACAGCTGGAGGGCCATGGTTTGGAGATCTCTACTTTAGCCAGTGGTATTATTTACATTTAATGTGTTACTAAACACAGGATATTCTCAAGAGATTCTCAAGAGATTTGCATTGATGCCAACTGTCCCAGAAATGCCAGGATAGCCCTGCATCTTTGCTCTTTGTCCTGCTGATGCTGTGTCCTGGCTCACAGCATCAACCTCAAAAGCGCCTACCATGTGGTGGGAGGGCGCTTATTGGCTTAGACAGCAATCAGTGCAAGCACGCGGAAAGGTGTCTTCTGCTTGGAGAAGAAGGAAAGGTGTTTTCCGATTGGGGTGGTCCTAATAGGGCCAGACTGGACTGGAGCAGCATATGCCTCTATAATATTGCCAGCAGGAAGACAGGGCATACTCTATTACTTCAGACCTCAGCCAGAGTGGCACCTGCAGTTGCAAGCACTAGCATCCGGCATTTGCCGATGGAAGTCTATCATTGATGCTGTTCAAAACATCTGAATGACAGAGTTCCTTCTGCAATGCCCTTAAACAAAGTGCATTAGGGTTGGCAGATACTAGTATATGTGGCTACGGGGTGTATCACTAGTTGGCCACATGTTTAGTATGTCCTTCCTTTCTGTGCCCTTTTTTGTATATGCACACATTTTCCATAAAATGTCCTTTGTGGAATAACATATTCGAGCATTTATACAGGAATTGTGTATATATATATATATATATATATATATATATATATATATATATATATACACAGTCAGGTCCATAAATATTGGGACATCGACACAATTCTAATCTTTTTGGCTCTATACACCACCACAATGAATTTGATATGAAACGAACAAGATGTGCTTTAACTGCAGACTTTCAGCTTTAATTTGAGGGTATTTACATCCAAATCAAGTGAACGGTGTAGGAATTACAACAGTTTGTATATGTGTCTCCCACTTTTTAAGGGACCAAAAGTAATGGGACAATTGGCTGCTCAGCTGTTCCATGGCCAGGTGTGTGTTATTCCCTCATTATCCCATTTACAAGGAGCAGATAAAAGGTCCAGAGTTCATTTCAAGTGCATTTGGAATCTGTTGCCGTCAACTCTCAATATGAGATCCAAAGAGCTGTCACTATCATTGAAGCAAGCCATCATTAGGCTGAAAAAACAAAACAAACCCATCAAAGAGATAGCAAAAACATTAGGTGTGGCCAAATCAACTGTTTGGAACATCCTTAAAAAGAAAGAACGCACCAGTGAGCTCAGCAACACCAAAAGACCCAAAAGACCACGAAAAGCAACTGTGGTGGATGACCGAAGAATTCTTTCCCTGGTGAAGAAAACACCCTTCACAACAGTTGGCCAGATCAAGAACACTCTCCAGGAGGTAGGTGTATGTGTGTCAAAGTCAACAATCAAGTGAAGACTTCACCAGAGTGAATACAGAGGGTTCACCACAAGATGTAAACCATTGGTGAGCTTCAAAAACTGGAAGGCCAGATTAAAGTTTGTCAAACAACAACTAATTAAGCCTTCACAATTCTGGAACAACATCCTATTGACAGATGAGACCAAGCTCAACTTGTACCAGAGTGATGGGAAGAGAAGAGTATGGAGAAGGAAAGGAACTGCTCATGATCCAAAGCATACCACTTCATCAGTGAAGCATGGTGGTGGTAGTGTCATGGCGTGGGCATGTATGGCTGCCAATGGAACTGGTTCTCTTGCATTTATTGATGATGTGACTCCTGACAAAATCAGCAGGATGAATTCTGAAGTGTTTCAGTCAATATTATCTGCTCATATTCAGCAAAATGCTTCAGAACTCATTGGATGGCGCTTCACAGTGCAGATGGACAATGACCCGAAGCATACTGCGAAAGCATCCAAAGAGTTTTTTTAAGGGAAAGAAGTGAAATGTTATGCAATGGCCAAATCAATCACCTGACCTGAATCCGATTGAGCATGCATTTCACTTGCTGAAGACAAAACTGAAGGGAAATTGCCCCAAGAACAAGCAGGAACTGAAGACAGTTGCAGTAGAGGCCTGGCAGAGCATCACCAGGGATGAAACCCAGAGTCTGGTGATGTCTATGCGTTCCAGACTTCAGGCTGTAATTGACTGCAAAGGATTTGCGACCAAGTATTAAAAAGTGAAAGTTTGATGGATGATTGTTAATCTGTCCCATTACTTTTGGTCCCTTAAAAAGTGGGAGGCACATATACAAACGGTTGTAATTCCTAAACCTATAGATATATATATCTATAGATCTATAGATATATATAGATCTATAGATATATATATCTATAGATAGATAGATATATATATATCTATATATATATTGTGGCAGAGCGTTGCCCTGCCAGGGTCTAGAAGGAGGATGTGACCCAGAATTCTCAACCAGATGGGTTGAGGGGCTCCAGGGAGCATGTAACATGAGGAGGAAACTGGCCTTTCAGTTTCCTCAGTGTTTTGTAAAGTCCACTTTGGGACCTGGAGCTCAGGGATTTCTGAGAGATCTGGGTGGGATGAAGTCTCTAGTCCTGGGTCCTGATTTTGAGAACAGCCAGCATACTGATTGGTCAGGTGTGTGCTGGGCTTTTAGTAGTAACCTGACCATGGGCTCCACCCCAGCAGATGGGAAGTCTGAGTACCAGAAGCCAGTGCAGCAAGAGGCTGCTAGCTATATGCACCAAGGTGGTTGGTGAAACAGTCTGTACGAGACAGACAAGGGCCTAGAGTGTAAGGCCAGAGCAGCAGTGCTGCAAGTGAGAGCCAACTAGGCTGAATGTCATTTTGTTGTTGGAAAAAGGAATGCTGAAAACCCCTGCAAGGGAAACCTATGTTTGTTTGCTGAACTTGCTTTTTTTTTTTACTTGGAAAAAAAAACTTTATTGATAGAAAACACATTTTACAAGCCATTCAGGTACATATATTCATAGAATGTCAAGTACATATTATGACTGCGATTTTAAGTTTACAAAAGTGTTGCAGGGCATGTATACTTATATTTGCATGTGCAATATCCCAAATGATACATTGTTCTAACCTGCGAACCGTATAACCCACGGATGTGGGTGAGCACTACACCGGGTATGCTACATCTACACACATGTCTCCCCGTCCTCCAGCCATCTGTCCCAGATCTTAGAAAATTTTTGTGATGCTCCTCTGTGTGTGTAAATTAGTTTCTTAAATGGTAGGGTATAATTTACTGCTTTTTTCCATATCTGTATCGTGGGGGGTACACTCTGCATCCATCTCTGGGCTATTACCTTACGCACTAAAAATAATGTTTCAGAAATGAATATTGTGTGATACTTATCCACCTCTACGTCTGGCAGGAGCCCCAATATACATAACTTAGGGTCCAGCACCACAGGGGACCCCATTTTATCATGGAGGAAGCGGACAACCTGTACCCAATATGCCTGAATATGAGGGCAGCTCCATATAAGATGGTAAAACGAGCCTGCGTTAGCCCTGCACAAGCGACACATTGGGTCCGGTGTATGTTGAAACTTCGCCAGTCTCATCGGTGTCAGATAGGCTTTTTGAGCTATATATGTTTGTGTCAGTCTATCGGACATCTTGGGAGATACTGTCTTGGTTCCCTCTAGAATCTCGTTCCAGTCAGTGTCATCTATGAGCCCCATGTCCTGTTCCCACTCCGTCTTAGCTTTGTGTGACAGAGCTGCTACTCCTCGTTGTCTAATTGCATAATACAGATGTGATATCAGCTTAGAGGGGGGCTCCAACTCTAGAGCACAGGGGGGGCTCCAACTCTAGATCCAGAGTCGGTAACTGAGTTCTAAGAGCGTGCCGGAGCTGCAAGTATTTAAATGTTAGTTGGTGTGGGAGGGAGAACTCCTCTTTAAGGGTCTGAAATTGTTTAAGCCCGGAGGCAGAAAGTATTTGGTGGAGAAATATTATTCCGTGTCTAGCCCAAACTATTGAATCTGGAATTGTTTCCAGCTCCGGCATCTGACTATTGAGCCATAGTGGAGTGTGTGAGTGAAATTTCCCCACATTTTGCTTTTTTGAGGGAAATTTCCCATATTCTTTGGTGATGTGACAACATGCCCGAGTTATATTGTGCAGAGGGACCTGATGCTTTTTTCCCGCGTAGAATAGCCTGAATCAGTGTATACGTCGGGTGTCCCGGTTTGTCGCAAACCAAAGATCTGTATTGCTGCATTTCCGACGTGTGAAAACGGTACATATGGGGTAGTTGTGATGCCAGGTAGTGGTCCTGTAGATCCGGGAGGGATATGCCCCCCATATCTAGTTTGTGTCTACTATTCCCCCAGACAAATGAATTTAAGATAGCTTCCATTTGCTTAAAAAGTTTTAAGGGGACGTATATAGGGGCATGCCACACCAAATATAAGATCTTAGGCAATATAATCATTTTGATTAAATTTACTCGTCCCATCACCCCTAATGGTAATCTAGACCATGTCTGCGTTTTATTTTTCAGTAAATTAAACAATGGAGCTACATTTAAAGGAGTATAGTCCACCAGGTCTCTCGTCACCTCCACACCCAAGTATTTAATCTTGGATACCCTAGAAAGTGGTAATGAAGGAGATGTGAAGGGGGGAGGGAACACATCTATAGGAAGAATCTGGGACTTGTCCCAATTTATACGCAGACCCGAGTATCCCCCCATTTGTTCAATAAGTTGTAACGCTGTTTGGAGTGAAGGTCCCTGATCCTCAAGGTATAATATGGTGTCGTCAGCATACATTCCTATTTTATCGACTGTGGGGCCCCGGCGCAGTCCCTGAATATCAGGGTGTGCCCTAATGGCAATCGCCAGTGGTTCAGCTGCCAGCGCATATAGTAAAGGAGAGAGGGGACACCCCTGTCGGGTGCCCCTCTCAAGTGGGAACTCCTCCGAGAGCCATCCATTCACATAAATTCTGGCCCTGGGTGTTTGATATAGGAGCTGTACCCATTTAATGAAGGGTGCCCCAAAACCGTAATTGCGCAAACATTCCCACAAATATGGCCATTCTACAGAATCAAAGGCCTTAGCTGTGTCTAACGCCACCACCACCCTTGTTCCCGAGTTATCGTGTCGGGCTTGAATATTCATATAAAAATCGTCTGATATTCATAGCTGTGTTTTTCCCCGGCATAAAGTCCGTTTGATCCGTATGAATTAAAGTTAGGATAGCAGTGTTTAACCTGGAGGCCAGAATTTTAGCTAAGATTTTAATATCTACCTGCAGAAGTGAAATAGGCCTGTAGGACTCAGGAAAATGTGGATCTTTTCCCGGTTTAGGGAGAACGATTTGGGCTTCCTGCATAGATTCGGGGAGTAACTTCAGATCGAAAATGGACTTGTATAAGGCTTTCAGCTTAGGGATCAAAATATCTGAGTATGTTACATAAAATTCCAGAGGTAGACCGTCTATCCCTGGAGCCTTAGATTTGGCTAGCTGTGAAATTGCTTCTGTGATGTCATGTTCTGTGATAGGTGCATCCAGCAGCTCAACCTGTTCTCGGTTCAACTGGGGGAACTGTATGAAAGATAAATACAAACATATTTTTCTTTGTGTGTATGTACTCTGGGATTTGTATAGGTTACAATAAAATTGTCTAAATTGAGCCGCCACCCGCCCCGGATCCGTTATATTACACCCTTCTGGGTCAGCTAGCGATACCACAACTGGGGGCTTATCGTCTATATGGGCCAGGTATGCCAACAGTCTCCCAGCCCTTTCTCCCTGTTCATATACCCTTTGCCTACAGAAAGACACACGCTGCTTTGCCCTTCTCTACGTGTAGTTGCGTGACTAGACGTGTCTGTAGTTTTACTCTTTCTAGGTTTTCAGGGGATGGGCTAGAGCTGTATACTTCCTCTAATTCCCGAAGTTTGTCAGAAGTGATTTGAAGTATAGTGTTAGACTCTCTTTTTAGCCTGTTTATGCTGGAGGACAAAATTCTATGAGCATGGTTTTTAAAATCGACCCAGTGTATGCTAAGCGCAGAAGGCCCTTGTGTCCTTTCCAAAAAAAAGAGTAGTTCCCTGGCAATGGAATCATGGTTCGAAAGAAGGGATAGCCAGTGAGGGTTTAGTCGCCATCGCCTGACAGGAGAGGCTGTCCGCAAGGATGCTGTCATCCAACACGGAGAGTGATCTGACAGGATTCGGGGAGCAAATCCTGAACCTGTTACCTTAGGCAGAAGGTCCTTTGAGACAAGTATATAGTCTATCCTGGACATAGTATTATGACTAACCGAATGGCAGATGTATGCTCTAGTAGTGGGATTTGCGTATCTCCAGACGTCTATAAGGGCAAATTCAGTCAGTGTACGGTATAGTCTAGTGTGCAATGGTTCGCCCTGTCTAGATTCAACCTGTGCTGGTCTGTCCAAGGATGGAGTCATTGTGTGATTAAAATCCCCCATCCATACTACAGGCACGGACGGGTACAGTGCTATAAAGGCAAGACCTTCCGCAACCACATCCGACCTGTACAGAGGGGGGATATAACTAGCCAATATCAACAAGGGGTCTCCCCCCACAAGTGCATACAGAAAGAGGTACCTGCCCTGCCGATCTGACACCATGGATATCAGCTCAAAGGGTGTAGATTTTGCCACCAGCACCGCTATCCCTCTAGACATATTTGTATGAGTACTGTGGTAAGCCCACCCTACCCAAGGGCCGCCTGTAAGTGGCCTGTGACATGCGTTTCCACCAACGCGATAATATCTACTTTCTGACCTTTCGGGTACTGTAGTACCGCTGTCCTTTTAATCTTATCTCGCATGCCCCGTACATTCCACATCATAAATTTAACGTCCGCCATGGTGCTCGGTTGCAAACATATTGGAGGAGTAACGGCAGGGCAGTCCCCCCCCACACACCCGCAACAATACAGCCATTTTGGATCCCAATAGAAACATTACATATGTACTAAGTGTTTGTTCAAAAACATTCCAAGTAAATAACCTTTGCACAGCTGTGCTAACATTCCCAATGCGCAGATCAAGGTATCTGGCATTTTCCTTCACTCCCAGCTTCTCACCCCCCAAACTTGGTGGAAGCATACATTCCCTTGCAACCTGAACATAAATTGGCTTCCAGCCATCAACATTAGCTGGAGGTACAGAACTTTTTATTTGGTAAGCTGTATTGTTCAGTATAGTAAGAAAAAAAAGAGGAAGAAAAAATAAAGGTTGCAAACATGACGGGGACGATTTTCCACTGTATAAAGCATGGAAAGGACACAAGGCAAGTCTGATGTATCTCTTTCTCTGTCTCAGAGAAAATAAATGGTAGTATGTGGCTACCACACCATAGCTAAAGTCACCAATAGAGAAATGGTGGGGCCCGCCATCTTCTGCCAATGTCAACAGTACTCACAGTAACTGGTCGTGTGTTCGGTTATCCGTCCGGGCGTCCACGTTGATCCAACCACTGTGCCGCTGCCCTTGGCTCTTCAAAAAATAAGACTTTGCCATCCTCCTCCACTCTCAGTCTGGCCGGAAACAACATGGCGTATTTAAGGTGTGCCACCCTGAGCCACCTCTTTACATCTTGGAACTGTGCCCGCTTCTTTTGGACTTCATTAGAAAAATCCGGGAACACTGCAACATGACCGTTACCCAGGGTGATATTACCTTTCTCTCTGGTCAACCGCAGGATTTTATCTCTGTCCTTGAAGTTAAGGAACTTGGCAATGAAGGTCCTGGGGGGGGGGGGGGGGGCTCCCACCGGTGGAGGTTTAGCTGGGATGCGATGTGCACGTTCCACTGCGAACATGACGGAGAAGGCTTCTCTTCCAAAGTGTTGAATCAGCAGGGATTCCAGGTATTCTGCAGGATTGCTACCTTCCGCCTTTTCAGGTAGACCGATGAACCGAAGATTACAGCGCCTTAAACAATTCTCCATATCATCTTGGTGTGCGTGTAATTGATGAATCTGGTGCCGTAGGTCCTCCATAGTGTGGCTCAGGGGGTGTAGGATGTCTTCTGCCGCTCCAATGCGCGCCTCGGCTTTGGTTACCCTATCTTTTACCTTGGATAAATCTTGCCGTAGTAGGGAGATGTCAATCTTGACATTGTCTATTTTGGTAGTGAATGTTCCCTGCAGCGTTGCTATAGCATCTAGGACCTTGGTAGTGTCCGCACTCTGATGAACCGTCGCCAAGCACGTGCCATCTCCATCTTTGGCCTGCGGGTCTTGGTCCTGGTGGCGGTATTTCGCCAGTTTGTCCACTGCCTCAGACGCCCTTTTTGGCGGAGACATATTCCCTTGCTGCTCCAAGCTATCCACACCCGGGCCCTCTCCAGGTGCAGCAAGATGGACAGGGGGTATGCAGAAGAGAACTCCCTAGGGAACCACCGAGTGGAGCAAGATGGCCGCCGGATATCAAGTCGTCTCCACAGGCTGTCCTAATGTATATTTTGGCCTTAGGCCGCAGTGACAGTGGTAAAAGGCAGTCCGGAGGTGTTTCCAGGAGAGGGGGTATCCTCTGGCAATCAGTGAGGCCCAAAATCCAAGCCCAGGCCTCCGCCGGGTGTAGCAAGGTGGCTGCCGCTCCGAATAGCAGGCCGGTGCCACAGGCTTTATTGAGGGAAATTTCTGCCTTGAATTTACTGTGGCAGCGGCCACAGGCAGTCCGGAGGTGGTTCCAGGAGAGGGGGCACCTTCTGGCAGTCCGCGGGGACCGGAAAACAAGCCAGGGCCTCCGCTGGGTGGAGCAATATGGCCGCCGCTCCGGTTACTAGGCCAAAGCCGTGGTCTTTCCTAGGGCCTGTGCCGGTCCGAAGGTCTCAGGTGGTGTCTTGGCAGTTCAGCAGGCTCCAAAATTAGCACAGGAGTCAGGATCTATCCCCAGAATTGGGGTGTAGTGTCTGATGGCTAGGATGGCTGCAGGATAGGAGAATCGGAGTATGGGTCAGCGTAGCTCACACAGCCTGCGACCTACTCCATTGCTTTCCAGGCCACGCTCCCCTGCTGAACTTGCTTTTAATAAAAATGGGCAAACAAAGCCCTTAAAAGGAAGAACCAGAGAGTGGCGGTGTCCTTACAGCCCTACATTTGACGCTAGTTCTTTACACATGGTGGAGAATGCGGGCACAATCTGAGATCCCTACAATCAAGTAAGTTCATCTGTTATATGAACTGTGTTTTGATGCATGAGACTGCATAATCTGTGTGTGCAGGTGAGGAGAACCTGCAAGAGAAAGGTAACTAGCCTTAAAGAGACAGTGCTCCATTTTATTGCTGAACTGTGCAAAGTTTTTCTGGAGTGACTATGAGTATGGGGCGGTCATAGCTCCTAAAAAAGCAAGGATGGCTGAGATGATAGATAGAGCTCTGTGGCTGGAGGGGCTGTTACCGCCTGAACGAACCCCATACATGCCTGATCAGAGTTTGCCAAGGAGAAAGAGGGCTGGTGTTATCCCTAGCAACACTGGTGCAATGAGTGCACAGGTGACTATGAGTATGGAGAGTCTACCAAAGTCTGCATCTGTGTCTGGGTAACCATCACTCAGTGCAAGGAGTGAGCAGCTAGGTGTGGTTGCCCGTGGCAACAAAAGAGAAATCTGTGATGCTGACTTCATACAGCCTATGTTGCCTTTTGAACATGTTGAAGACTTTTTGGGTGAGTTTGCGATAACTGCTTCCTACAGAGGATGGCCCAAAGGTCGCTGTGTTGAATTGGTGCAACCGTTTCTGACGGAGGAGTACCAAGAGGTGTACCGCTGGATGGGTCATAAGCAAGATGATTACGACAATTTCTTAGGATCGATCGAATCTAGAGAGTACTGGAAATCGTCAATGGGGAGAACGTGGTCTCTCATAGCAACCGGAGAAAGTGTGTTTGCAGCAAGGAGGAGCCACAGTGGATATGTGGCTCAAATTTTGAGTGAAGATGTTGGTGCAAAAGTGTCTGTTGTTGCCCCCGGCAACGCTGGTGCAAGCAGGCCAGCAATCAATGTGCAAAGTCCCAAGCTTACAAGAGGATGCAATTGGGGAGGTTGGGGAGATTGTTAAGAACCAAGTGCGCTGTTTGCGGTGCAGTGAGTGGGGGCATGCTGTCTCCAAGTGCCCTTTGTCCCAAGCTCCAGTGCAAAGCTACCTAGCAAAGCAAAGGTCTGCATCTGTGTTTGAGAAGCCTGCTCTGAGTGCCAGGAGTGAGCAACAGGCTTACCAGAAGTTTGAAATGAGTGCAGTTGCCCATAGCAATGCCTATGATGTCTAGTCGGAGGACCGCAAGACAAAGATATTGCCTATAGAGGATCATGGCAAGTTTAAAGCGACACCGCTTCATAGAGAGAGAAGTCTACATGTTTGGGAGAGCCAGAAAAGTGCAGCTGCGAGAGCACCGTTTCCATTAGCAACTAGAGAAAATTTGCCAATGGGAATGAGGAGCTACGGGGAAGAATTGCCCCACCATCTTTATAGAGATGCCAGTGAGATTCTGCTTGTTGGGAGAGTGCCATCTCCCTTAGCAACAGGAGAAAGTCGCCAAGTAACATGCCAGGAATGTGGTCAACTGGGGCATGGGATCTTTTCTTGTCCCAGCTTGTGGAATACAGCTGCTGATATTGTTGCTGGGCTTAACTCTTCACCTGCAAGCCCGGATTCCTGTGTTAAAATGTTTGCAGTCAGCCCTGGCAACAGAGAGGAAATTCCTGTTGTGTCTGCTGTAGTTTCATCCCGTGGCCACAAGAGGGAGTCGGCCAGTAGAAGTGCAGTACAAGAAAGTCAACGTACTCCAATGAACATGGCAAGACCTGTTACTCGGATGGGTAAGACTGCTGCTGTTGAAGTCATGGGAAAGACTGATGCCCCGTACACACGGTCGGATTTTCCGATGGAAAATGTCCGATCGGAGCGTGTTGTCGGAAATTCCGACCGTGTGTGGGCTCCATCGGACATTTTCCATCGGATTTTCCAACACACAAAGTTGGAGAGCAGGAGATAAAATTTTCCGACAACAAAATCCGTTGTCGGAAATTCCGATCGTGTGTACACAAATCCGACGGACAAAGTGCCACGCATGCTCAGAATAAATAAAGAGATGAAAGCTATTGGCCACTGCCCCGTTTATAGTCCCGACGTACGTGTTTTACGTCACCGCGTTTAGAACGATCGGGTTTTCCGACAACTTTGTGTGACCGTGTGTATGCAAGACAAGTTTGAGCCAACATCCGTCTGAAAAAATCCTAGGATTTTGTTGTCGGAATGTCCGAACAAAGTCCGACCGTGTGTACGGGGCATGACTGTGGGATTTCTCACACTGAAGTGGAAGTGATCCCAGAGGGGAGATCCACTATTGGTGCAGAAAAGGACTTGCCTCACTGCAGTGCCCTGTCCAGTGGGGAGGCAAGTGTTAAAATTGATGATGTGTAAAGTACTAAGCAGTATGATCATACTGGTATTGAGTTGACTAATGCTAATAATGTGATGCTTAATGAGGTAGGGGTGATCGCTAAGCAGGATATGCTATTCCCCTTAGCAACAGTATATAAGGCTGCAGAGGTGTCCCTAGAAACCTCAAAGGAGCTCTGTGTGTTGGAGCCAGTGGACTGTGGTGCCACTCTGATGGATAAGAGGGTACTTGACCTTGGTGATGAGAATGTGTCAAATGGTAAAACTAAAATGTCTGAAATTACTTGTGATAATGAGTTACTGCGGTCTGTCACTGCTGACAGCAAAAGTCTTCATGAGTTTAATGAAGCGCCACCCGAGCAAGGTGGTGAAGTTATGGTATTGCAGCCTGCTGTGTTTAAAAATGTTTTGCCACAGGTTAGTATAAACAAAAGTGATATGTGCAATGTGTCTGCTGTGGAGCCACTCTGTCCTGTTCCTCCTTTGGCAGTTGGAGCAATACTGTGTAGTACCTCTGATGCGAGCACAGAGAAAATAGACTGGAACAGATGGGCGACAAGTCTGTTGGCTTTATTGAAAGAAGGCTCAATGTGTAACAGTGGAGCGGACACAATTTCTGCTGTGCTAAATGGAGGGACTGCAGAGCAGCTTTTGGACAAGGGTTCGCTGAGGATATTCCTCAGGAGATGGAAGGGCCAAGAGAGATTGAGCACATAGCAGAGCTTGTGCCCACAACCCATAAAAGAGTAATTGGTGTGGTATACCAAACTAATGTTATCCATAGAAAAGACCTGACATAGAAAAGATCATTGACACTGAGCCTGAGAGTTTGTGGTGACTCCCGCACCTGGCTGTGCTCTAGGAGAGCACCAAGTTATTGCATTGGATACCTCCAGCAGGGAGGAAGCCCCTTTAAGAAGCACCACCTTTATGGCATCAGTAAATGAGTCTTTCCACATCCCAAGGAACATTAAGGACCCCAGGAAGGTCTTCAGTGTAGAATCACAGTGCCTTTTTATGACAGATATGCTGAGAGAAATGTTAGAATGTTGGAGTGTACAGCTGGTGTATATCCTGCTGTCCTCTCCTGCATTTGGAGAACTTGTACCATGGGGTATTCATAAATGGAGCTGTACTATCGCAATCTCTGCAATTTTGGAAGCATGTAATGCAATCGTTGTTATTATGGAAAATGGTCTCACAGTGTGCTGGATTGCGTCATACAGAGGTTGTGTATGAGAGGCACTCTGGAGTACTGTTGGACAGGACAGAAATCTGGGCGGAAGTGCCAGAGGGCACAAGTACATGTGATGTGTTTGGGGCCATCAATCCAAGGGTGAAACTGGATGGTGAGGATCAGGTATCAGGACAGGACTGGAGGAGCGTCATGTGGCAGTGGATTTGGTGGTTAGTGACGTTGCCATGGTAGACAACCACTCCACTTTGTGCGATTCTCCTCCAGACACTGCCTTGCAAAACACTGGTGAAAAGAGTTCTGATAAATGTGGCGATACTTCAGACAATGAGGAAAAGAGCAACACACTGGTAAATGTTTTGGTTACCATGGGTAACAACAAAAATAAGGGAAGACCTGATGGTCAAGGTGACATGGTTGCTCTTAATCTTAAAAAATACAGGATGATGAATGGTATGACAGACACAGAAGAGGGAATAGGTGCAGTAGAATTGGGCCCCCTACAGGTTCAGGGGTGTAATTCTGGGAAGGATTTCCAGAGGTCCAGGAACCTCTAAAGTTGCAAGAGTAAAAGGTCTGAGGACACTGTCCCAAAGCTTAACAAGGTATCATTAAAAGAGTTTAATCCCCAAATAAAAGTGCCCACACTTATGGCTAAAAAGGTGTTTAAAAAAGTAACCACTTTAGAAGTAAAGAGAAAAGGGTTGAGAAGCAATATCCAAGTCCTTGGTAAGTCCCTTAGTGTTAGTTTTTGGAAGTGCACCCGTAAAAAGTCACTGGGGTGTATTTGTAGTACCCAAGTCAGTGTAGCAGGGGGACATAGGGAAAGTCACCTGATAAGACTGGGTTTGGCCCTTGTTGGTGGTAACTGGCACAGAGGTGCCATTTTGAAGAGGTTTGGCTGGTGTGTTATGCCCCCTCCGGGGTTAAAACAGTAGGGGAGGATATGTGGCAGAGCGTTGCCCTGCCAGGGTCTAGAAGGAGGATGTGACCCAGAATTCTCAACCAGACGGGTTGAAGGGCTCCAGGGGGCATGTAACATGAAGAGGAAACTGGCCTTTCAGTTTCCTCAGTGTTTTGTAAAGTCCACTTTGGGACCTGGAGCTCAGGGATTTCTGAGAGATCCGGGTGGGATGAAATCCCTAGTCCTGGATCCTGATTTAGAGAACAGCCAGCATACTGATTGGTCAGGTGTGTGCTGGGCTTTTAGTAGTAACCTGACCATGGTTCTGGGCTCCACCCCGACAATTAGGAAGGCTAAGCACCAGGAACCAGTGCAGCAAGAGGCTACTAGCTATATGCACCAAGGTGGTTGGTGAAACAGTCTGTACGAGACAGACAAGGGCCTGGAGTGTAAGGCCAGAGCAGCAGTGCTGCAAGTGAGAGCCAACTAGGCTGAATGTCATTTTGTTGTTGGAAAAAGGAATGCTGAAAACCCCTACAAGGGAAACCTATGTTTGCTGAACTTGCTTTTAATAAAAATGGGCAAACAAAGCCCTTAAAAAGAACCAGCGGGTGGCGGTGTCCTTAAAGCTCTACATTTGACACTAGTCCTTTACAATATATATATATATATATATATATATATATATATATATATATATATATATATGTATATATATATATTATACACAGTATCTCATAAAAGTGAGTACGCCCCGAAAATATTTTATTATATCTTTTCATGTGACAACACTGAAGAAATGACACTCTGCTACAATGTAAAGTAGTGACTGTACAACGTGTATAACAGCGTAAATTTGCTGTCCCCTCAAAATAACTAACTCAACACAGCCATTAATGTCTAAACCGCTGGCAACAAAAGTGAGTACACCCCTAAGTGAAAATGTCCAAATTGGGCCCAAAGTGTCAATATTTTGTGTGACCACCATTATTTTCCAGCACTGCCTTAATCTTCTTGGGCATGGAGTTTACCAGAGATTCACAGGTTACCACTGGAGTCCTCTTCCACTCCTCCATGACAATGGAGCTGGTGGATGTTAGAGACCTTGCACTCCTCCACCTTCCGTTTAAGGATTCCCCACAGATGCTCAATAGGGTTTAGGTCTGGAGACATGCTTGGCCAGTCCATCACCTTTACCCTCAGCTTCTTTAGCAAGGCAGTGGTCATCTTGGAGGTGTGTTTGGGGTCGTTATCATGTTGGAATACTGCCCAGCGGCCCAGTCCCTGAAGGGAGGGGATCATGCTCTGCTTCAGTATGTCACAGTACATGTTGGCATTGATGGTTCCCTCAATTAATTGTAGCTCCCCAGTGCCGGCAGCACTCATGCAGCCATGACACTCCCACCACCATGCTTGACTGTAGGCAAGGCACACTTGTCTTTATACTCCTCACCTGGCTGCCGCCACACAGGCTTGACACAATCTGAGCCATATAAGTTTATCTTGGTCTCATCAGACCACAGGACATGGTTCCTGTAATCCATGCCCTTAGTTTGCTTGTCTTCAGCAAACTGTTTGCGGGCTTTCTTGTGCATCATCTTTAGAAGAGGCTTCCTTCTGGGACAACAGCCATGCAGACCAATTTGATGCAGTGTGTGGCGTATGGTCTGAGCATGGACAGGCTGACCCCCCATCCTTTCAACCTCTGCAGCAATGCTGGCAGCTCTCATACATCTATTTCCCAAGGACAACCTCTGGATATGATACTGAGCACGTACACTCAACTTCTTTGGTCGACCATGGCGAGGCCTGTTCTGAGTGGAACCTGTCCTGTTAAATCACTGTATGATCTTGACCACCGTGCTGCAGCTCAATTTCAGGGTCTTGGCAATCTTCTTGTAGCCTAGGCCATCTTTATGTAGAGCAATTTTTTTTTTCAGATCCTCAGAGAGTTCTTGTGAACTTCCAGTTATTAGTATGAGAGAGTGAGAGCGATAACACCAAATTTAACACACCTGCTCCCCATTCACACCTGAGACCTTGTAACATTAACAAGTCACATGACACCAGGGAGGGAAAATGGCTAATTGGGCCCAATTTGGACATTTTCACTTAGGTGTGTACTCACTTTTGTTGCCAGCGGTTTAGACATTAATGTGTTGAGTTATTTTGAGGGGATAGCAAATTTACACTGTTATGCAAGCTGTACACTCACTACTTTACATTGTAGCAAAGTGTCATTTCTTCAGTGTTGTCACATGAAAATATATTATAAAATATTTACAAAAATGTGAGGGGTGTACTCACCTTTGTGAGGTACTGTACAAATATTGTACTGTATATAAAGCAGTTGCAAAGCAAAAAAGGAAAATGTTCAAACTAGCCATATGCATAAAGCAGTACCAACTTTTGGCCTCTCTCTCATGTGTGGAGCAGGCAGCGAACTGCATGAACTACATTTTTCCTCTTGCCTCCACAATGTGTCCCTCCCAATTTTTTCAAATGTTGCAGACGTAATGGAATGTCCTGTACGGGAGATTATCCTGAGCCTTACAAAATAGAAAGAACTAGGGGATTTTATGTATGTTCATCTTTTGTTTTCTTATCTGAATGTGAGCAGATAGACAAGAAAATTGAAAAGAGGTCAGATTTTATATGCTCTCCATAAAGCTAGGGTAGATATTATACATTTTCAAGAGATCCATTTTAGAGCAAATTGTATTCCAACATGCTCCTGCAGATATTATTCCAGATGGTTTCATAACACCCTGTCTTCCTCCAAGATTAGGGGAGTCTCCATCACTATTCGTAAGTGTTGGCCAATCTTGCCTTTGGAGCATGTGGAATAAAGTTTTTACAATTGCCAATCTCTATATTCCAAATCATGAGCAAATAATGGCAATAACACGGTATCTTCACCTTTTCACAGAATTTGCAGAAGGGACTATCCTTGTTGTTCAGTCTGGTTTTAGAACCCCAGCTGGACACCACTTCCCAGCGATCAAATATTTCCTATAGCCGTTTTGAGGGTTCTTAGAAAACAGTTGTTTGAACATCAATTGCTTGATCTTTGGCGTACCTTAAATCCTAAAAATCGCAATTATACTTATTATTTATCGGTCCATAAATCTTACAGCAGGTTAGACTATTTCTTTGCGGGATCACATATACTGGAATGGAATCCTTTTATGGATATTGGGTCTTTTATTTGGTCTGACCATTCATCTCTTTTTTTTGACTATATACCCACCACAGATCCCGTGTTACAATTGGTCCTGGCGTTTTAAATAAAACTCTTATGTCAGACTCACTTTGTCATCAGGCAATTGTGGCAGCGATTCAAAACTTTATTGCCGACCATGAGCATAATGACACTTCCCTTCCCATACAATGGGAAGCCCTGAAGGCTGTGCTACGAGGATTGTTTATACAACATGGAGTTCGTCTTAAAAAAGAAAGATCTGCAACTATACAAGATACCGTATTCTGTCCAAACTTCGCTTTTCGGAGACCTCATATAAAAACTCCTCAACCCCAAAGCTATTGGCCGATATATCTTTGACAAGGTCGTCATTACTGCAGACTTTAGAGATTTCACATAGCAGTGGTCAACATAGATATGCTCTGGGAAGGTATCAGTATGGAAATAAGTCTGGGATACCACTTGCTCAGTCATTACATCCCTGTTCCTCTCAGACCTTTATACCAAGTATTACTTTGCCATCAGGGGAAATCACCTCAGACCCACATTCCCTTAAAACAGGCTTTCTGTGATTATTTTACAGCTTTGTACAATCTGGCTCCTTTACCATCTTCCGATATAGACTCTCTTAGCCATCGAATACAGAAGTATGTACATGAACCTGCCAATCCAAAACTAGATGAGGATAGCGGGAATTCTTTGGATTCTCCATTTTTTACTGGAGGAACTATTGCAAGCGATTACTAATTAACCGTCAGGTAAAAGTCCCGGGTCCTGACAGATTTTCATTGAAATTCTATAAGGAACATATAACACTGTTCATGCTTCGGGTGTTTAATAGTACATCTGCTACCAATGGGTTCACACCTTAGACACCTTAGGCACATATCACATTACTTGCCCAACCAGATAAGGATTTAAGGCTTTGTTCTCATTACCGTCCTATAAATTTGATTGGGTTAGGTGTAAAAATGTATGACAAATTCTTTGCCTCGTGTCTTCAATCCCTTATTCCAAGTATGGTACATTCAGACCAAGTTGGGTTTGTTCAGGGGAGAGAAGCTCGTGATAACACGCTTAAATCCTTACTGCTCATTGATTATGCCCAAACAGCAAAAATAGCAGCTTGCCTTCTCTCTGTTGATGCAGGGAAGGCTTTTGAACCGTGTTGGCTGGTCCTTTTTGGAACAAACTTTGGTGCAAATACAACTGGGGTCAGGTATGTTGCGAAAAATTATGGCACTTTATACCAAACCAAGTGCCAAAATACAGATTAATCAATCTTTGTCTTCAAGTTTTTCTATTCAAAATGGTACTCGTCAGTGTCTCCGCCTGTTATCTTAGTAATGGAACATTTGGCAACAGCCCTTACACAAAATTCACAGGTATAGATGGACAGGAGGTGAAGTTGGCAGCATTTGCTGATAATCTGTTCCTCTATGTCACCAACCCACATGTGTCCATGCCCTCTATTCTGTATGAATTTCAGCGTTTTGGGACCATGAGTAATTTTAAAGTAAATATATCTAAATCAGAAATTCTTAATGTGTCTTTTTTACCACATCAATTTCAGGCTCTTGGGAATAATTTCCCATTTAAAATTTGCTCCTAAACGCTGAAATATCTGGCAATTAGAATTCCCTCAGATCTCACCAAGCTGTATATGGAAAGTGATGACCTCCTTATGCAGCGTACAATACAAGATCTCAAGAATAACGATCTAGCCCATCACTCATGGTTTGGGAGGATCAATATCTTAAAAAAGGACATAGTACTGCATTTTCTTTATCTCTTTCAAACTATACCCATTGTGATCCCCCGTTCTTTTTTCGTTATTTTACAATCTGCTTTTACAAAGTTTATTTGAGGATGCGTAAAACCTAGATTACAAAGAAGAACTCTATCTCTTCCTAAAGCGAAGGGTGGTGTAGGGGCGCCAGATCTATATTATTACTACGCTGCAGCAGTTTTAACTAGGCTACTAGGCTAGTGAATTGGTTCCATCAAAACAATGGGTTCATATAGAGCAGTTGATTGCCCATTTTGATCTCTAGTCGCTTCCCTAGTTAGACACTTCTGTCCGTGGTCCACTTTCTTCCTTATCCTTCCTTACAGCACATTTAATGCGTGTTTGGGATAAAATGCAAATCCAACTGGGACTTTCTCCCCAAATGGGACCAATGACTCCCTTATTCGGTAACCCACGGTTTCTTCCAGCAGTGGAACGGAGTCGTTTCCTGTCATGGAGTAAGGAAACAAGTCGCCGAATATCTCAAATTCTTTGCCAGGGAGCTCTCCCACTGTTGTCAAGTCTGATTCCTACACAGCAACAATCAATTACGCATTGGCTGGAATATCAGCAACTATCGCCTTTTTTTATAATTTTCTTCAAGGGATGAATTTAATAGAGAACTGGATACCTTTAAATCTCCGCTTTTACAGGATATCATACCAGATCATTTTCTTTCTGCAGTATACAGGACTCTTATTTTGAAACTCCATCCGCACATTCCAGAATTTACAAATACAGTAAGTGGACTCTAGATTTGAATGTTCAAATTAGACCAGAAGAATTGGAGAAAGCATTTACCCTCACTCACTGTATGTCATTAGCAACGAAGGCACATGAGACGAATTTTAAGCTTCTTTCTCGATGGTATATTAAGGACGGGACAACTGGTTGCAATCGAGGGAAAGATGAATGCGGCCAGGTACAGGGATATCCTGGACGAAAACCTTCTCCAGAGTGCTCAGAATATCAGACTGGGCCGAAGGTTTACCTTCCAACAAAACAATGACCCTAAGCACACAGCTAAAATAACGAAGGAGTGGATTCACAGCAACTCCATGATTGTTCTTGAATGGCCCAGCCAGAGCCCTGACTTAAACCCAATTGAGCATCTCTGGAGAGACCTAAAAATGGCTGTCCACCAACGTTTACCTTCCAACCTGACAGAACTGGAGAGGATCTGCAAGGAGGAATGGCAGAGGATCCCCAAATCCAGGTGTGAAAAACTTGTTGCATCTTTCTCAAAAAGACTCATGGCTGTATTAGATCAAAAGGGTGCTTCTACTAAATACTGAGCAAAGGGTCTGAATACTTAGGATCATGTGATATTTCAGTTTTTCTTTTTTAATACATCATGCATAATGCAAAAATGTCAACAATTCTGTGTTTTTCTGTCAATATGGGGTGCTGTGTGTACATTAATGAGGGAAAAAAATGAACTTGATTGATTTTAGCAAATGGCTGCAATATAACAAAGAGTGAAAAATGTAAGGGGGTCTGAATACTTTCCGTCCCCACTGTAGATGTCTGACGTTGCTGCAGCGGTTATATCGGAGTGTTTCAGATTTATGTTGGTGTTGTCATTCCGCCAAGGGTTCGCTATTGCATATCTGGTGGGAATGTCCATCTGTTTATGATTTCTGTGGTGCGATTTTCCAGCTCCATACCCGTGCAAATGGGGTGACGGTCCCCAATACACCACACATTTCTCTGTTATCTATCGTACCCGGTTCTTATAAAAACATTAAAAAAGGCCTTCTTAGGCATTGGCTGACGGCAGCAAGAGCAGTTATACCACGCCATTGGCAATCAGCATAGGTTCCACTCCTGATTGAGTGGGTTACAGAGATGGACAATATTAAGACATAGGAGACTCTCTTGTCATGTAAATTGGACACATATGAACAATGTTGCCAAATCTGGCGCCCCTGGAAGTTGCTCAGGGAATCCTCTGAAATGCAAAATATATATGGGTTGGCTGTAAGATTTGAACCTGGTTTAGAGTTGGGATGAGCTAGGTGATGTCTGCCTAAGTGCCTATTCCTGGCTGCATTATTATTCCCCCCCCACCCCCTTTTTTTTTTTTTTTTCCTTTCTCATTTTTTTTTTTCCCTTTCTCAGTTTTTGTCTGGTCTTGCTATGTGTGATGTGTCCTACACCCTTGTTGGAGTTGAAGATGAGGATTAGGGAAGAGCTCGATGTTCAAATTAAACGTACGTTCGACTCTAACATCGGGTGTTCGGCCATTCACTGTACAGCAAATATTATGGGGCGTTAGCGGGAAATTCGAGTGCCACAGAACGCCCCATAATTTCTGCTGTCTTTTTTAATTTTTTTACACTTTTTTGGTGAATGGGTAGGGGTACATGTTGCATTGATACACGGGTCCCCAAACACTTTTAACCACTTGCTGACGGGGCCATAGCCGAAAGACGGCAGCAGCGCGGTCGGCTAGTTCTGGGTGGACGTCCATGGACGTCATCCTAGAATCCTGCTCTCGCGCGCCCCCTGGGGTGCGCACCCGAGAACTTCCGTGACCGCCGGGTCCAGAAGACCCGGCGCATCACGGTAAATGGGCGCTAATCGTGGCCGTTTACCATGTGATCGCTCCGTCAAATGACAGAGCGATCACATGTCAACAAACCGGCGTCATGTCATGACGCCGGTTCCTCCCTCCCCTCTCTGTACCGATCGGTACAGTGCGGGGGGAGAGGGGGAGGGATCGGATGGCAGCAGCGCTGTGGGCTGCATGTGTAGTGCCCACAGTGGTGCTCAGTGACAATTGCAGTCACATCCATTCATCCCTCCATGCTCAGCCATCCCTGCAATATACCCTGCACTACTCTGCAATATACCCTGCAATACTCTGCAATATACCCTGCACTACTCTGCAATATACCCGGCAATACTCTGCAATATACCCTGCAATATTCCCTGCAATACTCTGCAATATACCCTGCAATACTCTGCAATATACCCTGCAATACTCTGCAATATACCCTGCAATATACCCTGCAATATACGCTGCAATATATCCTGCACTACTCTGCAATATGCCCTGCAATACTCTGCAATATGCCCTGCAATATTCTGCAATATGCAATGCAATACTCTGCAATATACCCTGCAATATACCCTGCAATACTCTGCAATATACCCTGCACTACTCTGCAATATACCCGGCAATACTCTGCAATATACCCTGCAATATTCCCTGCAATACTCTGCAATATACCCTGCAATACTCTGCAATATACCCTGCAATATACCCTGCAATATACTCTGCAATATATCCTGCACTACTCTGCAATATGCCCTGCAATACTCTGCAATATGCCCTGCAATATTCTGCAATATGCAATGCAATACTCTGCAATATACCCTGCAATATACCCTGCAATACTCTGCAATATGCCCTGCAATACTCTGCAATATGCCCTGCAATACTCTGCAATATACCCTGCAATATACCCTGCAATATACCCTGCAATATACCCTGCACTACTCTGCAATATGCCCTGCAATACTCTGCAGTATGCCCTGCAATACTCTGCAATATGCCCTGCAATACTCTGCAATATACCCTGCACTACCCTGCAATATACCCTGCAATACTCTGCAATATACCCTGCACTACTCTGCAATATACCCTGCACTACTCTGCAATATACCCTGCACTACTCTGCAATATACCCTGCAATATACCCTGCAATATACCCTGCAATACTCTGCAATATACCCTGCAATATAACCTGCAATACTCTGCAATATACCCTGCAATATACCCTGCAATATACCCCGCAATACTCTGCAATATACCCCGCAATACTCTGCAATATACCCTGCAATACTCTGCAATATACCCGGCAATGCTCTGCAATATACCCTGCACTACTCTGCAATATACCCTGCAATACTCTGCAATATACCCTGCAATACTCTGCAATATACCCTGCAATACTCTGCAATATACCCTGCAATATACCCTGCAATACTCTGCAATATGCCCTGCAATACTCTGCAATATGCCCTGCAATACTCTGCAATATACCCTGCAATATACCCTGCAATATACCCTGCAATATACCCTGCACTACTCTGCAATATGCCCTACAATACTCTGCAGTATGTCCTGCAATACTCTGCAATATGCCCTGCAATACTCTGCAATATACCCTGCACTACCCTGCAATATACCCTGCAATACTCTGCAATATACCCTGCACTACTCTGCAATATACCCTGCACTACTCTGCAATATACCCTGCAATATACCCTGCAATATACCCTGCAATACTCTGCAATATACCCTGCAATATAACCTGCAATACTCTGCAATATACCCTGCAATATACCCTGCAATATACCCCGCAATACTCTGCAATATACCCCGCAATACTCTGCAATATACCCTGCAATACTCTGCAATATACCCGGCAATGCTCTGCAATATACCCTGCACTACTCTGCAATATACCCTGCAATACTCTGCAATATACCCTGCAATACTCTGCAATATACCCTGCACTACTCTGCAATATACCCTGCAATACTCTGCAATATACCCTGCACTACTCTGCAATATACCCTGCACTACTCTGCAATATACCCTGCAATACTCTGCAATATACCCCGCAATACTCTGCAATATACCCTGCAATACTCTGCAATATACCCGGCAATACTCTGCAATATACCCTGCACTACTCTGCAATATACCCTGCAATACTCTGCAATATACCCTGCAATACTCTGCAATATACCCCGCAATACTCTGCAATATACCCTGCAATACTCTGCAATATACCCAGCAATACCCTGCAATGCTCTGCAATACCCCGCAATTTTTAACCAGTTCCCGCCCGCCGTCATATGACGTCCTTGACTTTGAGCGGGGATATCTGAATGATGCCTGCAGCTACAGGTATCATTCAGATACCAGCTTTTTCAGCCGACGATTCCCTACACCATAAAAATGATCATAGAGGCTGTTCCACTGCTTGATCGTTCTTATGGGAGGCGAGAGGGGATGCCCCCCCCCCTTCCCCACCCTCCGGTGCTTCTACCGACTCACCGCTACAATCGAAGCCAGGACTGTTTTTTTTTTTTTTATTTCAGGCTTCCCAGCCTAGAGGTGAGATGTGGGGTCTTATTGACCCCATATCTCACTGTAAAGAGGACCTGTTATGCCATATTCCTATTACAAGGATGTTTACATTCCTTGTAATAGAAATAAAAAATTTTTTTTGGGGGGGGGGGGAGTGTCAAACTAAAATAAATAAAGTAAAATGAACAATAAAAAGAAAAAAAAAATTTTTAAAGCGCCCCTGTCCGTGTGCTCGCATGCAGAAGCGAACTCATACGTAAGTCCTGCCCACATATGAAAACGGTGTTCAAACCACACATGTGAGGTATCACTGCGAACGTTAGAGCGAGAGCAATAATTTTGGCCCTAGACCTCCTCTGTAACTCAAAACATGTAACCAGTAAAAAATTTTAAAGTGTCACCTATGGAGATTTTTAAGTAGCGAAGTTTGGCACCATTCCACGAGCGTGTGCCATTTTGAAGGGTGACATGTTAGGTATCTATTTACTCGGCGTAACTTCATCTTTCACATTATGCAAAAACATTGGGCTAACTTTGGTAGAAAAATTAAGGATAAGGGTAAGTGGCGCTACCTATATTGGGGTGCCTAATTGAATTTATTACTCTGTGCTAATATGTGCAAATCAAGAAAAAACCACTCAGCAGGGAAACCTTTGGTTAGTGAGTGTGCTCCTAAAAAATAATAAATAAATAAATGGACCGTGCTAGTGTATATAAGCCAAAAAAGATGCTCATATATATAACTGAGGTGTTGTTACCTTCCAAACCAGTGTAATGTATAATAGAATCAGATATATAACACACACCCCCACCTATTGCATGAAGAGGAATCTAACCAGTAGGAATCCCCCCTGCAAGTGGTGTGGTAACAAAAAATCATTGAGCAATACGTACAAGGTGATAACTCATATAAATCCAGAACACATATTGAACCCCTCTCCCATCCAGAATCCAGAGATAGATGTGATGAGAGGTGTTAAAGATCTTAGATTAGTTCACCATATGTTATAGACATAATACAAAATGTAAATAAATAAAAATCTGAAAAATTTGAAAAAGTCTGTGAAAAAATCTGAAAACACACATATAAAATATAGTTCCAGCAAAAAATTGTTGTATAATGTTCCAGCAACGTTCTTATGATTAGTGACTTTCGTGAGAAAAAACAGCTGATATCCAGTGACTTGCGATGCTCCCCCTCAAGGATCCCCACTCACCAGCTCCCTACACCCCTACAGGGTCTTACTTATTGGGCTACCTTTACTGTTTTGTTTTTTTTTAAGCACAAAACTGTTTTTTTTTCCCCAAAAAAAGCGTTCGAAAAATTGCTGCGCAAATACCGTGCGAGATAAAAAGTTGCAACAACCGCCATTGTATTCTCTAGGGTCTTTGCTAAAAAAATATATATATATAATGTTTTGGGGTTCTATGTAATTTTCTAACAAATAAATGATTATTTTTACATGTAGGAGAGAAATGTCAGAATTGGCCTGGGTGCTCCAGAACGCCTGGAGGTGCTCCCTGCATGTTGGGTCTCTGTATGTGGTCAGGCTGTGTAAAAGTCTCACACATGTGGTATCGCCATACTCGGGAGTAATAGCAGAATGTGTTTTGGGGTGCAATTTGTTGTATGCATATGCTGTGTGTGAGAAATAACCTTCTAATATGACAATTTTGTGAAAAAAAAAAAAAGAAAAAAAAATCTTGATTTTGCAAAGAATTGTGGGAAAAGATGACAATTTCAAAAAAACTCACCATGCATCTTTTCAAATACCTTGGTATGTCTTCTTTCCAAAAGGGGGTCATTTGGGGGGTATTTGAGCTTTTCTGGCATGTTAGGGTCTCAAGAAATTAGATAGGCCGTCAGTACTTCAGGTGTGATCAATTCTCAGATATTGGCACCATAGCTTTTGGACTCTATAACTTTCACAAAGACCAAATAATATACACCAAGTTGTACTTATTTTTACCAAAGATATGTAGCAGTATAAATTTTGGCCAAAATTTACGAAGAAAAATTACTAATTTGCTAAATTTTATAACAGAAACAAAGAAAAATTCATTTTTTTACCAAATTTTCAGTCTTATTTCTTTTATAGCGCAAAAAATAAAAAAACCCAACTGTGATTAAATACCACCAAAAGAAAGCTCTATTTGTGTGAAAAAAAGGACAAAAATTTCATATGGGTACAGAGTTGTATGACTGAGTAATTGTCATTCAAAATGTGAGAGCACCGAAAGCTGAAAATTGGTCTGGTTAGGAAGGGGGTTTAAGTGCCCAGTGGTCTAGTGGTTAATGGCAATAACTTACATGTAAGCCTTTAAAATTAACACTTTTGATTTTTCACGTTCAAGTCCCATAGACTTTAACAGTGTTCGCATGTTCGCACAAATTTTTTGTCTGTTCGCATGTTCTGGTGCGAACCGAACCGGGGGGGTGTTCGGGTCATCCCTAATAGGGAGTAGTAAATTTTAGACTACAACCTTGTTGAGTTGAGGAAGATATGATAGGGTTATTCTTGCAAGGGGACCAGCAATATAAGTAACCAAGTGTATTATTTTATTTTTCATCATAATATATAAGCTGTAATATTGGTAGACATTCCCCAATAGTATTTTAATTAGTTTATGCCATTTATCAGTTAAGGTTTTTTGTAGGGTGTCTATATATATATATATATATGTGTATATATATATATATATATATATATATATATATATATATATATGTATTTATGTGTAATATGTTGTTTTATGTTATGTACATTTTTATAATATATTTTTTCTTATTGTTTGTAATATGTGGACAATATCTCTTGTTTAAATTTGTTAGAAAACTTCAATAAAATTAGATAGGATATTTTTTTTTTTTTTAATCCAAACAGTTGTATCGCCCGCTCACCCCCCTTATACTTACCCAAGTTCTATTTCGATCAAGCACAGTGTCAGGAAAGAAGAGCTAAGCCCAGGCACATAGTCATGTGCAAACAGAGAATCATACGGAGAAAACCTATTAGCCAAACCCATGGACAGAGAATCCCAGCTAGCCTGACCCGTGGGCATATGCGGCTCACACGTGTGTGTGTCGGCGTGCACACGTCGTTCGCCACTAAGGGGCGTCAAATGGACTATATAAACCCCTCAGCTGCACTAGGACTTTGCCTTATGGTCTACAGCATTCTGCTACCTGCTACCTGTTTCCTGTGTTTTATCCTGTTGCCGATCTGATCTGTCTAACCACGTACGAACATTTTTTTTTAAAATCTACCAATGTGTGGCCACCTTTAGAGTTTTGCACTGATACAAAGTTAGTTTTATTGTGATTCTGTAGTTCACACATTTACAATAGTATTTCATTCTGTTTTCGATTTTTTTTTTTTTTTTTTTTTTTAGCATTCTACTAGGATATTTATTGTTAAACCTTAATGGTAAAAATATTGAGAAAAGATAGTCTACTTGCTGAGGTAGGCTCATGTGAACTGTGAACTCATGTAATAGCTGAATACAGCTCATACTGAGAACATTGTAAGGTTAATAATTTCCTATAGGGCCATTCTTTATGCTTAGCATACCTGCCAATGTCCAGGGTTAAATACACCACTGAAATAAAAATATTTAAGCCTAATTACCTTTTAAGTTTTTATACAGTAATTGACAGTTTAACCGCTTCAGCCCCGGATGATTTTACCCTCTTCCTGACCAGAGCACTTTTTGCGATTCGGCACTGCGTCAATTTAACTGACAATTGCGCGGTCATGCGACATTGCACCCAAACAAAATTGACATCCTTTTTTCCCACAAATAGAGGTTTCTTTTGGTGGTATTTGATCACCTCTGCAGTTTTTATTTTTTGCGCTATAAACAAAGAGTGACAATTTTGAAAAAAACCCATTATTTTTTTACTTTTTGCTATAATAAATATCTCCCAAAAATATATAAAAAAACTATTTATTTCCTAAGTTTAGGCCGAAATGTATTCTTCTACATATTTTTGGTAAAAAAAATCGCAATAAGCATATATTGATTGGTTTGCGCAAAAGTTATAGCGTCTACAAAATAGGGCAAAGTTTTATGGCATTTTTATTATTATTTTTTCTTTTATTAGTAATGGCAGCGATCTGCAATTTTTATCGGGACTGCGACATTATGGCGTACAGGTCAGACAATTTTGGCACATTTTTGGGATCATTGGCATTTTTACAGCGATCAGTGCTATAAAAATGCATTGATTACTGTAAAAATATCACTGGCAGTAAAGGGGTTAACCACTAGGGAGCAATTAAGGGGTTAATGTGTTCCCTATTGTGGGTTCTAACTGAAGGGGGGAGGGGACTGTGTAGAGAAAGATCTCTGTACTCTGTATGAACAGACGATCTGTCACTTCTCCCCTCAGGGAACCGGAAACTGTGTTTACACACACAAATCCCGGTTCGCGGTGTGCCCCGAGCGATCACGGGAGCCCGGCGGTGATCATGAATGCCGGGCACTTGCATCGGCTCCATGAGCGAGCAGGGGGCGCACGCCCCCTTAGTGGCCACAGGGCGAAGCGACGTTACATAACGTTGTTTTGCCCAGCCGTGCCATTCTGCGGAGGTTAAAGGATCAGCCGCCGCCAGCTTTATAAAAGGCTTTAAAATTTACCTTTTAAAGGACCAGCTGCCAGGGGAGCCAACTACAGGTTGGCTCCCCTGCGCGAATCGCTGTCAGAGTACGTTGGCCGCTTTAAATACAATAGGAGGCGGACGCGCCGCAATTCCAGAGCCGATGCGTGTGGCCGGCAGCCGCAATGTCCACCGGCCACCCGCGATCGCTCCAGAGAGACGGAATGGGGATCTGTCAATGTAAACAAACATCCCCGTTCTGTCAGGGGAGTAGAGTGATCTGCTGTTCCTAGTGATTAGGAACAGCGATCTCTCTCTACTCCCAGCAGCCCATCCCCCATACAGTTAGAAACACCCCCCAGGGAACCCACTTAACCCCTTGATCGCCCCCTAGTGTTAACTCCTTCCCTGCCAGTGATACAGTAATCAGTGGCTATTTTTAGCTCTGATCGCTGTATAAATGTCAATGGTCCCAAAAAAGTGTCAAAAATGTCTGATCTGTCCCCTGCAATGTTGTAGTCCTGCTAAAAATCGCTGATTACTGCCATTACTAGTAAAATAAAAATTAATAATAAAAATGCCATAAATCTATCCCCTATTTGTACACGCTATAACTTTTGCACAAAACAATCAATATACACTTATTGCAATTTTTATTTATTTATTTATTTTTTTTTTTTACCAAAAAATGTAGAAGAATACATATTGGCCTAAACTGATGAAAAATTTTTTTTTTTTTATTTTGGATATGTATTATAGCAAAAAGTAAAAAATATTAGTTTTTTTTTTTTTAATTGTCACTCTTTTTTTGGTTATAGCACAAACAATAGCGCAATACCCTCCACACTCCTCTCCTGCACATACTGCTTGCTGTCATACCCTCTACACTTCTCTCCTACAAATACTGCTCACAGTTTTACCCTCCACACTCCTCTCCTCTCCTCCAAATACTGTTTGCTGTCATACCCTCTACACTCCTCTCCTACAAATACTGCTCACTGTCATACCCTCTACACTCCTCTCCTACAAATACTGCTCTCTGTCATACCCTTGATATGACTGATTTCTGATTGGGACTCTAAAACAAAGTTAATACTGCAGCTGCAGGAACAGATTCACAGGACTCAATCACTGTGTTTAAAATGTCCGTTCAGTGCAAAATGTATTATTACATGTTATTTTATACATAGATAAGAAAGGGGTGGTGTGAGATGTTATTAAAAACTAACAAATAGAAATATGTTATTAAAAGCTAACAAATAGAAATATATTATTAAAAAACAGCGAATAGAACAAATGCAAAAGTAAAACCTTGAGAAGGGAGGGGGGAGTAGAGAGCGTTTTGTAGGAGAAGTGTCTGTGTGTTAGGTGAAGGTTACAGAACACATTTCAACAGTGAGAACAAAATGGAGTCTCTTGTGCTTAAATGAACAGTACAGTGAATGTCCATGTCATTTCCCCTCTTTTGTTTATTTGACACCATTCTTCTCCGCGTTACATTCAGCCGATTACTGGTAACTCCTGTTACATTGGCGCAGAGAGACGGCGTCCTGTTTAGCTCTCTCTTAGCTTTCTCACAATAATGGGTTCATCAGGGCTGGTGGTACGTTTGTTGGTACAGCGGGTAGTCACACAGAGGCATAGCCTGATGAGGAAGTAAATAACAAATATGAGAAATAGGAACATCACAATGTAAGCACCTAGTTTCTGTAACCATGTTGCTATGCCATATAAAAAATCACCAAAACCTCCTAAACCCTGAAAGGGGTTCCATCCATCTTTAGCAATATCTCTGGCCTTATTCTGTAGTTCTCTTATCTTAGCAAGATGCCCTTTAATAATGTCCTCATTATCAGAAATGTATATACAACAGTCAGTGCGAAATACACATCCCACCTTGAGCTGCAGTGAGATAATTTAGCGTTAATCTGTGCTCTAATACTACTTTTTTAAGCTGAGCCATTTCTTCATTTAATAAACCTATATCAGTGGTAGTAAGGTTAATAATCTCATCTACAATTCTAATGTAATTATTTAGTCTTTTCATTGCTTCAATTCCCCATCCAGTCCAGGAAGTAAACCATGACCATGCCATGTCACCTTCAGTGAACAGCTCTCTTTTGAACACTAAAGGGTATTCTGGACTTTGATCTGATCGCACTGTATCTTTGCGAACAGCCAAAGCAGGTACTAACTTCCCAATATAACATGTACCTGTAACATTAGTAGGAAGCCAGGCGTAAGCTTTATTTCCACATATATAATATAACCCTTTACGTATGGATGGTATAAAAAAAAAACATAAAAAAAAAATAAAAAATTACTGCGCCAACCAAAGTATGTGAAGCAGCCAACACAACAATCAGACCAATTGTGAATCGATAAATATAATAAAGTGTGGCACTAAAAAAACGTAATGTTCATTATTGAGCAGGACCTACCAAAATATTAGTCTGGAGGTCAGACTTTGCACAATAAAGTGTTTAATGAAACAAAGCTTCTACCAACTACGTGTGAGGTCCTATATAGTATGACAGAACCTGTGTATCTGTGAGATAGTCCCATGTGTTGAATATCTAATTATGCATAAGAGCAACCAAATAATACATAAACTGTAAATCACTATGCGCGACTCAAATAAAATGATCAAACATGGTATACATTCATGTGAGTGATGCTACAATCATAACTTAAAGATAAATATGTGTTCAAAAGTGAAAAGCTAAGGTGAAAGTCCACAGAGAGTTCTTGGAACATATGTCAGGAAAATGGCCAGTATGGCCTGCACTAGAACTTATTGGGTCTCCCATAACTAGGACTGGCTTCAGTGTAGTATGGTAACCAGACTCGTGGTGTAGATAAGGACAGGTGAAAATACCCTTACCGGAATCAATGGACTCACTAGCCAGCGGCTGAGAGTCAAACAGGCTTACAGAGTGGCTGGAGCTGGTGGATGCAGCACTGTATCCAAACCTCAATGGAGAAGCGGTGGGAGCACTCACCAGTCGGCCTCATCCAGTCTCATTGGCTTCCAATCTCCATAGTATGGGACTGTATGGCAATCCAATTACAAATCTTCACAGAGAGGATATGGCCCTCAGATTGAAAGATTAAAAAGAAAACTTCCACATAGTGTGAATCAGCTTTCGAAAAAAACTTTACTAAAAAGTTTTATAATAAAAAAACACTCTGGCTCATAAGACAGAATAGAGACCAGGTGCAAAAAACATATAAAATAAGCGCTTAGATCAATCGTGGCAAGACAGGCATATCGAACCCGACGCGTTTCGTCCGCATGGACTTCAACTGGGGTATATGTCTGTCTGCCACTAACATGCCCATATATATATGAAATATGATAAAAAACGTACAACACCTGTTTGCGCGATGTGAAGCGCTACTTCTGGGTACTCAGAAGATGGCGTCAATGATATGGTCAGCCAATCATAATAAACAAGTGTGGTATGGACAGCCAAGCCTCGGTCTGGTTTAGCCAATGAGGCGCCATCACAGCATTTCTCGTCGCGCCCGCCTTGCGTCAGCGTCAGACGGCAGTCCCTCCACCAACCAAGACCGTTGGCTAGAACTCGTCACGTCCTCATGTGACTGCCTCGACTTCGAGGCCAATCACCGACAGGTTGTCATTGGGAGCCGTCAGCCTATCCGAACACACGTACACCGCACATCACGTCAGTGGGCATCCGTCAGACAGGCTGCCGGAAATAGGAAGTAAACGCGAAGCCTTCGGAACACAAATGCGATCCACGCCTCGAGATGTATTATAAAAATGGAAGCCATTAGACAATCCCAAATAGAAACAATATCTATTTTGAAATTTCATATGACGCCAACAATGTTAAAGGTACCAAACATACTCAAACATCTATATTGGAGTCTAAAGGTTCACATTGATTACGGAACAGAGAACAAACAATCTCAGTAAAAATTATAAAAATATATAGAGCTTGTTATTCACATATAAGAACACCCTTATAAAAAGAACATTAAAGATGAATAAAGTAATAAAAAATAAAAATAACTTCACTTCTATGTGTTAAATGAATAACACATATAAGGACACCCTTATATAAGGAACATTACAAATAAAATGAAATAATAAAAATAAAAAATAATGACTTCACTTAAATAAATACCAGTAGTGAATAACTGTATGGATCCCCTATAAGACTCAACATTGATGCAAAAAAATGTGTGTATAGACTAATCTCTGATATGATTACTAGATCATCAAAAAAAACAGAATTTAAATTATATATAGTACTAAAGCATATATCACAAGGAACCAAGAGCAGAAAGGGACAGAACATGCATCCATTTTAAGATTGATTAATAAATGCATTTATGTCCCAATCAATATTGAGGCCAAATGGTGAATAGCATTTTAATTGGTGTATCCAGAACGTCTCTAATTTTGACACACCCCTCTTAAGAGACCCGCCCCTCCAGTGTGGGATAAACTTATCAATGGCTTGGAACTTAGTCTCTACTGGGTTCTGATTATGACACCGCAGAAAATGTTTGGGGACACTATGGTTTGTAAGTCCCTTTTTTATATTAGCTATATGTTCGTTTACTCTTACGGAAAATGTACGTACTGTACAACCCACGTACTGCTTACCGCATGGGCACGTGATCAAATAGACCACATATCTAGTTTCGCACGTCAAGAAATGTTTTATTTGGTATTCCTTTCCTGTGGACGTGGAGACAAATGTTTCAGTTCTCCTCCGTCCACAAACATTATGTAAACAAACATTACATCGGCGGCAAGGAAAGAATCCTTTCATATTATGGAAAAACGATCGAGTAACTGGAGGGTCAATGGTGTTGGGAGCGATCTGACCTTTTATGGACGGAGCCCCTCTATAAATAACCCCTCCCCGTTCTGGGAGCAGAGGACCTAATATTTGATCGTTTTTTAGAACCTTCCAGTGTCTCGATATAATGTCCTTGATCTGCTTATGTTGTACAGAAAAATTTGTTAGAAGGGACCACTTATGTTTGTTGTCTTGTGTGCGTTTGGATTGTCCCAATAATAGCGAATTTCTATCAATCAAAGAAATTTTTCTAATCTCCTCCTCAACATCTGTTGGATCATAACCTTTATCTACAAATCTAGACCTCAAAATCTGAGCCTGATGGAAATAATCAGAGAGGTTGCTACAATTACGCCTA
Organism: Aquarana catesbeiana; assembly: GCF_042186555.1. Lineage (NCBI taxonomy): Eukaryota > Metazoa > Chordata > Amphibia > Anura > Ranidae > Aquarana > Aquarana catesbeiana. The sequence continues at coordinate 499,339,222 of NC_133326.1, read as the reverse complement.
ATCCTGGTAAGCTGGCTGCGAGGTACAGATTTCAGCCAGGTAGCATGATGGCAACTATCGACCGGGATGTAGCCATTCCGGTCGGTCGGTTTAAAAAATGTTTTAGTTTCCAAGTGATCATCAACAGCAGTTATCTCTAAATCCAGAAAGTGAATAGCATATATATGAATATGAGGTCAGCTGCTATTCACTTTCTGGATTTATAGATATTGGGAACAGGGGTGTATTGACCTGGGACTTAATTGGTACAACAACCCGTGCTGCTTTCATTTGAGTGATTTGAACCTTTATCCCCTCAGTCTGAGCAATACTCAGTGGGTACTGTTTAATCTGTGGGAGATGGGCTCCTGGTTTAATTTTTATCATGACTGGGGTGCAATCCAGCAGACCTACATCATATTTGCTGGTGGCCCATAATTCAGCGGGAATCACTTTCAATTCTGGTGGAAATGGCAGAGTGGAGTCCTGGATTAAAAATACTCCACAGGGAGAATTTAAAACTTCTCCTGACAGACTACTGACCACTTGGACTCCTGTAGGAGTGTAGTCTATGTTTGCTAAAATTTGGTTCAAAATGTCAGCTCCCAAAAGATTGGTAGGAACTGTGTCTGAAACTAACACTTTAGTGACAATTTCTGTTTGCTGTCCTAGCCTGAGTTTAAGTGGCTTGGACTCAACCAAATCAGTAGCAGTCCCGGTTAGGCCAACACCAGAGATAACATTTGTAGATAATAATCCTGGAGGTAAGTCCTCTATATTAAAAACACTTCGGCTTGCACCAGTATTAATTAAACAGGTTAATTCTGTTTCTCCTCCAGGATAGGGGAGTTCTTGTAAAAATACTTTTACTCTGGCCTCGGGACCATTGTCTCCTCTATTTAACATGAATTATTATTATTATTATTATACAGGATTTATATAGCGCCAACAGTTTGCGCAGCGCTTTACAACATGGGGCAGACAGTACACTTACAATACAAATCAATACAGGAGGGATCAGAGGGCCCTGCTCATTAGAGCTTACAATCTAGAAGGGAGGGTCAAGTGGAGACAAAAGGTAATAACTGTGGGGGATGAGCTGATGGGGAAAAAAAAAAAAATATATTTTTTTTTTTATGAATGATACTGGCATGCCATTTTCCTATGCCTGATCCACTGCTTTTGGCAGAGAACTGGGATCAGCATGAGGTGCCTCTAAGCTCTTTTCCAGTCTACGGTCAGGAAGATGGCAGAATTTGGCTATGTGTCCTTCCCCATCACAATTGTAGCATATAATTGGTCCCCGATTGCAATGAATTCTGAAATTGCCTTTGCCTCTTCCTCTCTGCTTCCCCATATACATTACCTTGGGTTTGCTGTCTTTTTGGTTAATTCTGTTTTCTATGGACAACAGGATGGGCAGGATGTCTCGAATAGACATATTGCCTGCCTCAGGCCTTGCTGTGAACAACTTTTCTTTCAACTGGGGTATTAAACCATCAAGAAACCTTTGTTTCACCAGTTGTGTAGATGGACTTGCAGTTTCTCCCGCCTTCTCTTTCTCTATTTTAATGCCTGCTTCCTCAGCCATATCGCTTAACCGCCTCCAATAAGCCCCTGCTGCCTCCTCTTTCCCTTGCTTAGCATTCATAAATTCAGCATGTCTGGTTTGTCCATATATTTGGGGCAATTTTTCCTTAAATTTCTCACAAACCTCCCATCCACTAACCATCTTACCTAGATTTTTGACGTCTACACCACATTCTTTAGGTATATAGCCAGACATGTTGCTTCCCACTGCTTTAATAAGAAGCTGATGAATGTCAGTAGCAGAAGCCTCATATGCTTCCTATGCAGCGCTAAGTTTGTTTGCAAACTCAATTGGATTCTTTCTAGGATCTCCCAATCCCTCTAATATGGCTCTCATATCTTGGGGACTAAAAGGTACATGCCATTTAATTTGAGACTTACTGTCAACAGCATCACCTTCAAAAACTAATTGGGTTCTGACAGGATAAACTGCAACAGATTGCTCTATGCCAGGGGCAGAAGGGCTGGCATCTCCCTTCCTTCTCTCTTCATCTTGCTGCCACAATTTGGAAATTATGGTTTGCTCTGGAAGTTCAGACTCTATCTCTCTTTCTCTGGCCAAAGCCTTAAGTTCAGAGAGATCTAGTTTTGCATATGTGCCTTTTGATTTATGCCAATCATCTGTTTCTAATATACGAGCCAAAATCCTCTTTGTAGGTTGATATGGGGCTGTTAAACCTCTGCTCTCTACTATATTGCATAGCTCATCTTTTGTGTGTTCCATGTAATCTAATTCTTTTGCTTTTGTGCGTGGACCCCTTAAAGCCAAACTGGCAGCCACATAAGGTGGGGGGTCCTCCTCTACAGAGTCTTCTGGCCAAACGTAGTAAATTTGGGCAGTACTTTTATTAAATATCTCCGTCAAGCCAGTTTGATTTGCTACTTTAGCTTCTGTCTCCCATGTGCAAGCTATTCTCCACGTTCCTTCACTGCACAGTAGTGGGCCATAATCGTGCAGAAAAGTTTGCCATACTTTTAAATCAAAAGTCCCTTCAGATTTTAAAGGTTTAGCTGTTCCCTTTGTCCATGCTACCCATTTATCTAGGGGCTCAGTATAGGCAGAACCGTACCTTCGGTTCATATATTCTCTAGCGCTCATCTTGCGCTGGGCATTTTCTGAAGGCCTCTCTCCCTTCATTCCCTTAAATAATTTAATGCCAATAATGACTGGCCAGTCTTCTCTACTTGTGCCTATACCCTCTTGCCTCTAAAACAAATAGTACAGCAAATCTGCAGATTTACAAGAATAGTCTCCACTTATCTACGTGGATAGAAGGGGTTTATGACAATAGACAAAACACTCATTAAGAGACCCTCCTCATCTCTTCTCTACTTTGTGAGTTTTATCTGACCCTACCATGCGCCTCTGACCCAGGTCGCCCACAAAGAGTCAACGCAGGGAACTGCAGAGGATTTTCCCTATCCACACACAGTCCAACCCGTGAAGGGGGACACATACACATTCACACACACACGTTACCCAACCAGAAAGGTCCGAGAATGGTCTGGTTTCCTTGAGAACCGACAGATAGGATACATAGGGAAAGGCAGAAATATAGCAAGCTTAAGGGCAGCTTACCTAGCCGGCATTTGAGGTCTGCGTTTCCCGATGATCCCGATCGAAGCGCGGTTCCTTCTGGAGACTCTGCCAAACTCCTGGCTGGCTCGCCAAGCTGACATGACTGATTTCTGATTGGGACTCTAAAACAAAGTTAATACTGCAGCTGCAGGAACAGATTCACAGGACTCAATCACTGTGTTTAAAATGTCCGTTCAGTGCAAAATTTATTATTACATGTTATTTTATACATAGATAAGAAAGGGGTGGTGTGAGATGTTATTAAAAACTAACAAATAGAAATATGTTATTAAAAGCTAACAAATGGAAATATATTATTAAAAACCAGTGAATAGAACAAATGCAAAAGTAAAACCTTGAGAAGGGAGGGGGGAGTAGAGAGCGTTTAGTAGGAGAAGTGTCTGTGTGTTAGGTGAAGGTTACAGAACACATTTCAACAGTGAGAACAAAATGGAGTCTCTTGTGCTTAAATGAACAGTACAGTGAATGTCCATGTCACCCTCTACACTCCTCCACCACAAATACTACTCGCTGTCATACCCTCTACACTCCTCACCTACAAATATTGCTCACTGTCATACCCTCTACACTCCTCCCCCACAAATATTGCTTGCTGTCATACCCTCTACACTCCTCTCCTACAAATACTGCTCACTGTCATACCCTCTACACTCCTCTCCTACAAATACTGCTCACTGTAATACCCTCTACACTCCATCCCCACAAATACTGCTCGTTGTCATTGTTGAGGTCAGGAAGAGGGTAAAATCGTTCGGGGCTAAAGCGGTTAAACTGTCAATTGACATACTGCTTGCTGTCATTCCCTCTACACTCCTCTCCTACAAATACTGCTCACTGTCATACCCTCTACACTCCTCTCCTACAAATACTGCTCACAGTTATACCCTCCACACTTCTCTCCTGCACATACTGCTCACTGTCATACCCTTTATACTCCTCTCCTACAAATACTGCTCACTGTCATACCCTCTACACTCCTCCCTCACAAATACTGCTCGCTGTCATACCCTCTACACTCCTCTCCTATAAATACTGCTCACTGTCATACCCTCTACACACCCCTCCTACAAATACTGCTCAAAGTTATACCCTTCACACTTCTCTCCTGCACATACTGCTCACTGTCATACCCTCTATACTCCTCTCCTAAAAATGCTGCTCGCTGTCATACCCTCTACACTTCTCCTATAAATACTGCTTGCTGTCATACCCGCTACACTCCTCTCCTACAAATACTGCTCACAGTTATACCCTCCACACTTCTCTCCTGCACATACTGCTCACTGTCATACCCTTTACACTCCTCTCCTACAAATACTGCTCACTGTCATACCCTCCACACTCCTCTCCTACAAATACTGCTCACTGTCATACCCTCTACACTCCTCTCCTACAAATACTGCTCACTGTCATACCCTCTACACTCCTCTCCTACTAATACTGCTCACTGTCATACCCTTTACACTCCTCTCCTGCACATTTAGCCACAACCATATCCTTTGTATTTTATGCCTACACATCTTACCCACTAAAACAGTTCTTAAACATTATATCAAATATCCACAACTTTGCTTGTTCTGGATTGGCCACACTTACTAGTGATAATAAAGAAATTTTTTTTTTTTTTTTATTAGTATTCATTTCATTTAATGATTACGACTATAAATAATTGTGCTATTAAGAGGAACTAAAAAATAATCTGTCCCTGGCTTCAGCTATGCTAAGATTGTCACTGCTGGTCCTTGTTTCTAGACCTGAGCAAACACTAATACAGCAGGTATATTAGATGAAGGGGACAATGTCGTTGCTTTAATTGTATCCATGTGGGATTTTACCTCTGTTTCTTTACTGTGCAGACTGATAGTTTACATACGGTAGTTAGCGTCTGCACCTTGCAAAGCCTTGGGACCAGTCTACATGTTACACTGTTTTTTGTTGTTTTTGTTTACCTTTGTTTTTCTGTAGCCCTGATAACTCCAGCTCTCGTATATGTTAAAGGGGTTGTAAACCCTCCCAGTTTTTCACCTTAATGCATTAAGGTGCATTGTATGCATTAAGGTGAAAAACCTTCTTTACTGCAGCAGCGCCCCCGAGCCCCCCTTTTACTTACCTGAGACCCAAAATTTGTGCAACAGGAACGAGCACACAAGCTCCGGCCGGTGTCTCGTATCCTGATTGGATAGATTGATAGCAGTGCAACCATCGGCTCCCGCTGCTGTCAATCAAATCCAATGATGTGGGTGCCGGGGGGGGCGGAGCCGAGTCCTGGTGTCAACAGACGTAGCAGCAGGACACGGGAGTGCGCCCACACGGGTGTCCCATCGGAGAGCGCTTCTCCGACAGGACACTCGAGAAGAGGAGGACCCAGGAACGCCACGGAGGGACCCCAGAAGAGGAGTATCGGGGCCACTCTCTGCAAAACCAACTGCAAAACAGAGGTAAGTATGAAATGTTTGTTTAAAAAAAAACAAAACTTTAAAGTATGGCATTAGATGACTGATATGCCTCGTATATAACCACACCCATTTCAATGAATGAGCCCCTAATTAAAGTACTTTCTCTGCCTACAGTGGCTTGCTAGATACATAGCAAAAAAAGGTGTCCCTGGAAATGTGTTTAAAATGTTGGCAACTATGCATTAAAACGGAGAAATATTTCACATTTCATTTCCATTGAGTTAAAAGCACATTGAGAACTTGTCATGTTTTAGAGCTGAGGCAGGATCTGTTCTGGCTAATTTGGCAGAAAACCGAGCGACTCAAACTTTGTTCTCTGTAGAATATGACTTTCAAGCCCAGTTCTTTGGAATTGCTGACCTTTAATGTGGACGGATTTTGCCTACCTCAAAGAAAACTTACATCCTGCCTTGTCAGAAATGCAGGACACCTAGCAATGCCAGAACTCAATTTGTGACAGAAAGTTAGTTCAGTTCAGTTACAAATCCAGTGTCTGGCTTCTTTCTATGTCTGTAGGTTCGTGTCCACAAATGCCAATATTGTACAGAACATTACTATTGTACAAGTTAACTCCAGAACATTGTGGCCTAAAAGACAGTGTGGTTTCAGTTACATTGTTTTTCTTGGATAGAACGTTGTCATTTTGAAGTGGTGCAGTTCTCCAGCAGTCAGCCACATTAACCAGCAAAAGCCTAGACACCTAAGGCCTCATTTACACTGGCATACTACAGTGTACACCCGCCTGAGCACTGTAACAACTCATTGTAACTGAAATGTGCAGGTTTAATAATGCATTACCATAAGAAAAACAGAAATGGAAGGTGTGCAGAGATAATCAGAGATAATTTAATAAGAAGAAATGTTTGTATAAAAGTGGGTACTGAAAAAATGCAACTGACAAAAGGTCATAAACACAGTGCATGGACATGCACAGAACACGGGCTAGCCTAGCTCTGAGGAAGGGGGTGCGCCCCCAAAACGCGTTAGCTGTACCCCGTATTCTGTGCATGTCCATGCACCGTGTTTATGGCCTTTTGTCAGTTGCATTTTTTGAGTACCCATTTTTATACAATCATTTTTTCTTAAATTATCTCTGGTAATGCACTAGGTGTGCGCACCTTCCATTCCTGTTTTTCTTGTAGTTCCTTTCGGATTACCCCATCTGAGGATGGCAGCGTCCACCTAGTTTTGGGATACCATATATACTTTTCACACCTCTGTTTTATCTGACATCTGTTACTCCACACCTTGGAAGACCTATTGGCACTGAAAGTGACTGTGTTTAATGCATTACCATAGTTAGCATTTCTTGCGAGAAATTATCTTTTTTTGCCACAAGATGGAGCTTTGTGGACTCTGATTCACCTTCAGTCAAGAGCATTGCACTTTGGGAATTGTGGTCCCAGCCAGAAGGATCTCCATTCTTATCCACACCCAGGAAACTACAAAATCTAGTGTGCTTTAATGCAGAAGGGGGTCATATAAATTAGAAAGCCCAGGAAAACACAGGGCAGTCTGGGAAAGAGACACTGGTGTGTGCAGAAGGAAAGGTCCTGTCTGGGAGAGAGAGACAGGGAAAGGCTGTGCATTACAGTAGAGACAGTGCCTGTCAGTTCCAGAGAACTGAGACAGCTTCATGTTAATTAGGACACAGTGAATAAGACTGCCTACACATGGAAGCATGGAACACCTATACACCTATGTTTAAGGCCACGGTAAAGCTCCTCTCCTGTCACTCCAGTGTGAAAGCTCGAGTGCTTTCACACTGGGGCAGTGCGCTTGTGGGACGTTAAAAAAAATTCCTGCAAGCAGCGTCTTTGGGGCGGTTTAGGAGCGGTGTATACACAGCACCTAAAACGCCCTGCCCATTGAAATCATTAGCCACTCTTTAACCCCCTTGGGGGGTTTAAAGTGCACAGCTAGCGGCAGCAAAGCGATGCTTAAACAACAGTAAAGAACAGCTACTGCCCCCACCTTCTCAGTGTGAAAGTGCCCTTAGTGTGCCCTATACAGTTGTGCTTATAAGTTTACATACCCTGGCAGAATTTATGATTTCTTGGCCATTTTTCAGAGAATATGAATGATAACACAAAAACATTTCTTTCACTCGTAGTTAGTGTTCATTTTGTCAATTAACTATGTTTACTCTTTTTAAATCATAATCACAACAGAAACTACCCAAATGACCCTGATCAAAAGTTTACATACCCCAGTTCTTAATACCATGTATTGCCTCCTTTAACATCAATGACAGCTTGAAGTCTTTTGTGGTATTTGTGGATGAGGGTCTTTATCTTCTCAGATGGTAAAGCTGCCCATTCCTCTTGACAAAAAGCCTCCAGTTCCTATAAATTCTTGGGCTGTCTTGCATGAACTGCACATTTGAGATCTCCCCAGAGTGGCTCAATGATATTGAGGTCAGGAGACTGAGATGGCCACTCAAAAACCTTCACTTTATTCTGCTGTAGCCAATGACAAGACGACTGTTTTGGATCATTGTCATGTTGAAATGTCCAAGTACATCCCATGCGCAGCTTCCTGACTGATGAATGCAAATGTTCCTCCAGTATTTTTTGATAACATACTACATTCATCTTGCCAACAATTTTGACTAAATTTCCTGTACCTTTGTAGCTCACACATCCCCAAAACATCAGCGATTCACCTCCATACCTTTCATCGTAGGCCTTGTTGACTCCTCTCCAAATGTAGCATTTATGGTTGTGGCCAAAAAGCTCAATTTTGGTCTCATCACTCCAAATGACTTTGTGCCAGAAGGTTTGAGGCTTGTCTCTGTGCTGTTTGGCGTATTGTAAGCGGGATACTTTGTGGCATTTGCATAGTAATGGCTTTCTTCTGGCGACTCGACCATGCAGCCCATCTTTCTTCAAGTGCCTCCTTATTGTGCATCTTGAAACAGCCACACCACATGTTTTCAGAGAGTCTTGTATTTCATCTAAAGTTATTTGTGGGTTTTTCTTTGAGTCCCCAACAATTTTCCTGGCAGTTGTGGCTGAAATTTTAGTTGGTCTACCTGACCGTGCTTTGGTTTCAACAGAACCCCTCATTTGATTAGATTAGAGTTTAAACACTGCGCAATTCCTTGGATATCTTTTTATATCCCTTTCCTGTTTTATATAGTTCAACTACCTTTTACCACAGATCCTTTGACAATTCTTTTGCTTTCCCCGTGATTCGGAATCCATAAACGTCAGTGCAGCACTGGATGAAAGATGCAAGGGTCTGTCAGGAGACCAGAAACGCATTGACCTTTTATACACACACATTAATTACAAGCAAACAGATCACAGGTGAGGATGATTACATTTAATAGCCATACAAACCCCTACCAGGGTATGTAAACTTTTGAACAGGGTCATTTGGGTAGTTTCTGTTGCCATTATGATTTAAAAAGAGTAAACACAGTTGATTGATAATAAATGGCTTCAGCCAAATACTAACCATGAGTGAAAGAAATGTTTTTGTGTTATCAATCATATTCTCTGAAAAATGGCCAATAAATCATAAATTCTGCCAGGCTATGTAAACTTATAAGCACAACTGTATATAATCTCTCTATTGTTTTGATAACAATAAAGGTCTTAGTTTCCATAAATTTGCACCTATATACTGTATATTGTAGGAAAACCTGATATCAGGGTCAGCATCAAGGTGTGGATACTGGAGTACCAGCCTGTATATACCCCTTTATTGCCAGACCATTTTTCAGTTTTCAGTGCTGTGATAGTTTGACTGACAATTACTCGGCCATGGAACACCGTACTCAATTGAATTCTATATCATTTTTTGAAGATAGATAAAGCTTTTTGGGTGGTATTTTATTAACATTTTTTTTTTTTTACTATATAATGGAAAAAAGACCAAAAACGTGGGTTTGCTTACAGTTATCTTTGATTGTTTCACCTTTACAAAATCGTTGGTGGTCAGTGGCCCCTTATAGTGATACTAAATGTCGCACCTTCCTAGTTAAAGTGGACCGTCAGTCATTTTTTCAACTTTCCATCTATTTCTGCCCTTGTTTTATTAACTTTCGATAGTAAAACATGTTTTTTTCTGCCAGTATATACCAAATACAGCCCACTTCCTGTTTCTTGTCTGGTCATTAGACTAGGCTTATGACATCATGCACAGCTCTCTCTCTAACTCTCATGAGAGTTTGCCAGGAAGGGAGGGGAGATGAGTCATAAGAGCGCCAATGAGAGCTGCAGGGCTTCAGAGCTGGAGGTGTGCCTCTGTGTGTCTGTGTAAATCCAGGAACTGAGCAGGCAGCAGCTTCAGCTGCCCACAGTTAAAATGGCTGCAGTCAGACTTAGTAGAGGGAGATTTCTGCAGCATATTTGCTAAGTACAGAATCACAGTATATATAAAATAATATGCAGTGGTTGGAGGTAAGATTCCGAATGGCAAAGATGGTTTTTATTACGAATTATGTGAGCAGACTGTAGTTCCTCTTTAAGCTAATTTTTTTTTTTTTTGGTTAGGCATATTTAGTTTTGTGCTCCCATAACCAGCAGAGCTGTGTGTGATTGCTTTGGGCTGCTCTGGGCTCTGCAGACTACAAGTCTGACTGCTTCCTCCTGATCTCCCATAGAGGACAGTGGTGCTCTGACAGGTCCGTCTCAGCACAGTGAGCAGAGATGGACCTGTCATCCGCCTGCTCAGTGGATTGATCCCCTGCTGAGCAAGCGGAGTCCGTCAAAACAGATGTGCCCTGTGTGAAAGTGGCCTAACTCCAACCAATCCCTGGGGTGTTGCTCAGAAGGTGGTTGGGGGTGCATAAATAGTTTGGAGCCTCTGAGAGTAGGGTTCTTGTCGAGGAGAAGTTCAGCCAGGGAGGGCTGACTGCCTTCCTGGCTGCATTGCTGAAGGCCCACCCTGCTTTACAGAATCCTAGCCATTTCTGAAAGGATCTGCTCACCAGTCTTTTAGGAGCCAAGGGGGGTACTGCACTGAAGACTTGCCTTAGGAGTACACAGGGAGAGCCTGTCTACTGGAATCTGAGTGCATTCCATATCAGAATGACACTGTGAGTACTGGCCCAGAAGGGGGAGACAATTTCAGTGACTGTCCACTTTAGCACTCACTGCTGCTACATAGACTGTAAGGCTTGCCTGACCTGGGTCATTGATACTGGTGCCCCAGTGCTGCCCACTTAGTGTCCCACCACTGAAGAGGCTGTTTAGCAGAGCTACTAGAAGGAAGAATGTCCTCAATTATTCCAGCTAGTAAAGTACATGGCCTGGAGCTGTCAGAAACCATGAAATCAGGCCGAGGCAGAAGTACAGTTAAATCACACTTGTTTAACTGCTTGCCAACCAGCACGCGCCGATTTACGTCGGCAGAATGGCACTGGTGGGCAAAAGGGTGTACAGGTATGTCCCCTCTAAGAAGCGGCGCTGCGTGGGCCACGCTCTCCATGACCGCAGGTCTCACAGACTCAATGCCAGGTGCCCGCGATCGTGTCACGGAGAGGTAGAACAGGCAGGTAAACAAAGCATTTCCTCGTTCTGCCTAGTGACAGGACAGAGATCACTGCTCTCTGTCATCGAGAGGAGTGATCACTGTCATGTGAGGTCTAGCCCCTCCCCCCACAGTTAGAATCACTCCCTAGGACACACTTAGCCCCTTCATCGCCCCCTAGTGGTTAACCCCTTCACCGCCATTGTCATTTACACAGTAATCAATGCATTTTTATAGCACTGATCGCTGTATAAATGGTCCCAAAATAGTGTCAAAAGTGTCCGATCTGTCCGCCATAATGTCGCAGTCCCGATAAAACTCGCAGATCGCCGCCATTACTAATAAAAAAGAATGAATAATAAAAAGGCCATAAGTCTATCCCCTATTTTGTAGACTCTATAAATTTTGCGTAAACCATTCAATATACGCTAATTGCGATTTTTTTTTTTTTTTTACCAAAAGTATGTAAAACAGGGAAAAAATAATATTTTATATATTTTTGGGGATATTTATTATAGCAAAAAGTAAAAAATATTGCTTTTTTCTTCAAAAATTGACTTCAATTTTGTTTGGGTACAACGTTGCACGACCGCGCAGTTGTCAGTTAAAGCGACGCAGTGCCGAATCGCAAAAAGTGCTCTGGTCAGGAAGGGGGTAAATCCTTCCAGGGCTGAAGTGGTTAATAATAAAAGTAAAAAGAACAAACATAGTCAAAACATAGCCAAAGTTCAGTAACTGGAATGGAAAGTCAGCCAGGCCACAAGTCAGGGATCAATGTAGTGGAACAGCAAGCAGGATCTGGAGCCAGAAGAGATGTCAGCAAAGCAAGTCTTGAACAGGATCCCAGGAGAGGAGAGTTTCTGTGATGTTGACCAAGGCAAAGGCAGAGATCCACTGGACTGAACGGCTTAAGTAGGCAGGACTGACGAGCAGGATATCATCAATAGCTGAGTAACTGTGGAGATGAGAGCTAGGAGCTGGCAATTAGCTGACAGCTGAGCGGCCAGCTCCAAGAAGGAAAGGCTGAGCCCAGCCCTGACAGGAGCTGAGTGAAACTAGGAGGAGGGCCAGCAGAAGAGGCGGAGTATTAGTGGGTGTTGGAAAAGTACAACAGAAAAGTTGTTTATAAACTGACTAGATACTGCATATGCATTATGCCTGTCTAAGCAGCAGGTGGCGCTGTAGTATTATAGTGTATAGTTATGTTATCTATGATATAACAGAATGTTTGTCTATCCTCTCTCTCTATGTACTTGGATGCTCCTTGTTCATGTTTCTCCATTCTGTAAAGACATGCATTGATAAGCCGTATTACTGCATACAACAAACTTCCAGCATGATTTCAATACTCTGCTAACAGGGGGATCGTGTCACAGCTCAGTCAGAGCTCATCACAGCATCGGACAGTTTTTTTCCACCCTCCCTCCTGTTGACTAGTTCTGTATTTTGTGCATACACCTCAATCATTGTAGTAGTATGGACATATACATATCTAGATCTGAGAGATCTTACAACAAAGAGGTAGTTCGTTCTGCAATACACATTTATTAATAGGGTTACATAATCTATACAAAGTACACACCCGACAGTATTTACAACACAATGTACAGTGTAGGTCTCCTGGCTTACATGGTATTTACATATTACCCATGACACCCATATTTACAGTACAGTATAAAATACAAGTATATTAGATTACCTGTTAACTTGAGGTCAGCCCATGGTGACTGCTGTCTGTTCCCACACCAAAGAGTGAGTTAGCTTAGTCACAAAGCATTATATCCCCCCCCCCTCCTTTCTGTAGTGTGGCTAATATAATTCTCCCTAATTGGTCACTGTACCTAGTAAATGTATATTGGGCACAGCCTGATTGGATGAGTCAAAGAAGGCTGTTGTTTACTACCCAGGGCAGATGTTATCAGGGAGAACAAAAGGCCAACCTTTGAAGTTGAACTAATTACAATAACACCAACACAACACTCAGTATTTTAAATATATTTCCCTCTAACTGAAATATATTTCTAATTGCAATATTTTACAGCGATTAATGGAGATTTCATATAAACCCATAAGGCAACACTCCCTTTGTTTGTTTTGGTTTAGGGAGCCTCCTACCTTCTCGAGGTGCTGGGGTATTTGTAATGCGTTTTTGGGTTTTATGTTAGCTTGCCATTCACTTTTTTGGTCCTTTTATTTTCTTGTCATAGCAGCAGGCAGGGGTCTATTGGGTATTTGAAGGTGGTGATGGTAAAATATCGGTGGAAAAAAGTGCATTGGGCTCATCTGAGGTATGGGTGTCCCTTCCTAACTGTGGAAAATTGTGTGTTGGGCCCATCTGAGGTATGGGTGTCCCTTCCTAACAATACGGTGGTAACATTAGGGTATTATTTAGGTTGTATCTGGTAGTACATAAGTGGTTAATTGTCCCTGAGCGTGTAGTTGCGGCTGGGGGCCTTTGATTGGGTGGTAGATACAACCGGTTAATCATGAGTATATAGGCCTTTAAAGACCTTAGACTGGGCATAAGCTGATGTTGTTTTATTTGTTATGCATTGACTGTATTATATGCATGTAATAATGTTTTAATAATGCTTGTGAATGTTGTATTTAATGGTTTGTAATAAAAGGCTGCTATGGCCATTCGACTCCAAATAAAATGTGTCGTCTGGTCATTTTGGAAGGAGGGATTGGTCAAGTGTTTAATGTTTTATAGATAATCGGAGCCTCTACACTCTGCTGGTCTCTAAGTCATGTGGAATATCCCACAGCTCCCTGAGCACTATCCAAGTTACTACAGCAATAAATGTTAAATGGTAATCATAATGGACTTTATTTCTGAGTCAGTGTGTGAAGATGCTGCTTGCCTGGCTGCTGCACTAGTGGGAATTGAAAGTGGGACTTTAAAACAGTGGCTCTAGTCAAGGGTGGTGTTACATAAAAAAATATCCTTATTCTCCAAAAATAATCCATACACATCCACTACTTAAAGAGGAAGCAAACTTCCTCTGCTTACATTTACCTATAGGTAAGCCTAGACAGGAAGTTAGATCACAGCAGCAAACATTTGGAGATTTGGAGGTGGCTAAAAGCAATAGAAGATACTTTTTTGAGTTAAGAATGCTTCCTTGAATTACTAGAATTTTTTTTTTTTTAAAAACAGTTTAGCGTCACTTACATCACCTCTCCCCCCTTAACCACTTGCTCACGCCGATGTACGTCGGCAGAATGGCACGGGCAGGCAGAATCACCCACCTGTACGTGATCTGCCTCCCGCGGGTGGGGGGTCCAACCGGACCCCCCCCCCGGTGCCAGAAGCGGCCGGCATTTGTTCGCGGGTGATGAGAGGTGAGGGGGAGGCCATCCATTTGTGGCCACCCCCTCCCGATCGCTCCCGGTGAATGAAAATCCTTCCTCTGCCTCTGTAGTGTAAACAGAGGGAGAGGAAGTGATGTCATCCTTCCTCGAGCCGGTCTTTTTGTTCCGGCACCGAGGAGAGAAGACATCAATGTAAGTTACACCAACACTACACTTCCAGTAGAACACGCCAGGCACACTTTTCACCCTCCATCACCCCCCGATCACCCCCCCTGTACCCCCTGTCACAGTGACACCAATAGCAGTTTTTTTTTTTGCATTGGTGTCAGTTTGTGACAGTTATAAGTGTTAGGGCACTTAGGGTTAGCCTCCTTTAGGTCTGGGGTACCCCCCTTTAAGTCCAGGGTACCCCCCTAACCCCCCCTAATAAAGGTTAACCCCGTGATCACCCCCCGTCGCCAGTGTCACTAAGCAATCGTTTTTCTGATCGCTGGATTAGTGACACAGGTGACGCTAGTTAGGGAGGTAAGTATATAGGTTCGCTCTCAGTGTTTTATAGCGACAGGGACCCCCATATACTATCGCATAAAGGTTTTAACCTCTTGATTGCCCCCTAGTTAACCCTTTCACCATCGATCACCGTATAAGTGTTACGGGTGACGCTGGTTAGTTAGTTTGTTTTTTATAGTTTTATAGTTTATTATAGTTTTAGGGCACTCGCCGTTTATTACCTTATAAAGATTTAACCCCCTAATTGCCCGGCGGTGATATAAGTTACGTTTTTAGGGTCAGATATGGTCTGCGTTGCCCCAGGCAGCGTCAGGTTAGTGCCAGTACCGCTAACACCCACGCATGCAGCATACACCTCCCTTAGTGCTATAGTATCTGAATGGATCAATATCTGATCTGATCAGATCTATACTCTCCAGCAGTTTAGGGTTCCCATAAACGCAGTGTTAGCGGGATCAGCCCAGATACCTGCTAGCACCTGCGTTTTGCCCCTCGGCCCAGCCCTGCCCAGCCCACCCAAGTGCAGTATCAATCGATCACTGACACTTACAAAACACTAAGCACACATAACTGCAGCGTTCGCAGAGTCAGGCCTGCGATCGCTAACAGTTTTTTGGTAGCGTTTTGAATCAGTCACTAACAATCAGGAGCTTTTTTGCCTGTGAGTCTCACTAGTGTATCCCTAAATTTAGAGCCCAAAATGGCAAATCGAAGGTACACTAGTGAAGAGGCCTACACGTTTCTGAGCATGACAGATAGTGAAGAGGAAGTCACTCATCTGTCAGATTCAGGCTCAGAATACGATCCTGTAGAGGACAGCGGCTCCATGACAGATAGCTCTGACGACGGAGTTATGGTCCCTGCTAAGGTCAGGCGTACCAGACCCCAATCTTCTTCTGTCCTTGAAGTGCAAGAACCGCAGGTCCCTCGTATGGAGCAGAGAAGTACTAGCGCCGCTATTCCTTCTGATGAACTGGCAAGCACCAGCGGCCTAGTACACCCTGGTCGTATATCCAGCACTGCAGTATCACGTGGTGACGTGGCGAGTCTCATAAGTGCAGTTCAAGCTGGTGAGGTGGCAAGCACTAGTAGTGTCCCGCTGCCACCAAGAAGACGAACACAGGCCCGTCGAGCCCATAGTGCCCTTCCTGCTGCATTCGCCAATCCGAATTGGGAGCCCACCACTTCTGCAGCACCCGTACTTCCCCCATTCACTGGCCAACCCAGAATTCAGGTGGAAACAGTTGATTTTACGCCACTGGATTTTTATTCGCTGTTTATCACCGAAGATCTCTATAGATCTATTGTGGACCAAAGCAATTTATAGGCTGGTCAACACATCGCCGCTAGTCCCCAGTCCTCCCTTGCCAGAGATTGGAGACCAATTATGGTCTCCGAATTTAAGATCTTTCTGGGCCTTTCCCTCAACATGGGCATAAATAAAAAGAGTGAGTTGCGATCATATTGGTCCACTGACCCAATTTACCATATGCCCATGTTCTCTGCTTCCATGGCCAGGGCACGATACGAGCAGATCTTGCGGTTCATGCACTTCAATGACAATGAACTCTGTCGTCCTCGTGGAGACCCTGGATACGATCGGCTCTACAAAATTCGGCCCCTCGTAAACCACTTCAACCAACGTTTTGCAGACTTGTTTACTCCCCATCAAGTTGTCTGTGTTGATGAGTCCCTGATTAAATTTTCTGGCCGTTTGTCATTCAAATAGTACCTTCCCAGCAAGCGTGCCAGATATGGGGTCAAGATGTATAAGCTCTGTCACAGGGCCACAGGCTATACATGTAGATTTATGGTTTACGAGGGCAAAGATAGTCACGTAGAGCCGACAAACTGCCCTGACTACATAGGAAGCGCTGGCAGGATAGTGTGGGACTTGGTGTCACCCTTATTCGGAAAGGGGTACCACTTGTATGTGGACAATTATTACACGAGTCACCTTTTTGATCATCAGATTGGAGCATGTGGCACCGTGCGACCTAATCGCCGGGGCTTTCCCCAGCGGCTTGTAGATTCCCGTCTTAGGCTGGGGGAGAGAGCCTGCTTGCAGTGTAATAATTTGCTCGCTATGAAGTGGAGGGACAATAAGAATGTTTTCGTTCTTACCTCCCTTCATGCAGACACGACGGTCCAAATTACTACGGCGACTGGTGTTGTGGAGAAACCCCCCTGTGTCCACGAATATAACCAAAATATGGGAGGGGTGGACCTCAACGACCAGTTTTTGGCGCCGTACCTAGTTGCCCGTAAGGCCAGACGCTGGTACAAAAAAATGTCTGTTTATTTATTTCAATTGGCTTTGCTGAACGCTCATGTGCAATACAGAGCTTCAGGACGGACTGGATCCTTCCTTAAATTCCAGGAAGAGATCGTTAGAGCCCTTCTGTTTCCAGACGGTGCTCCACCTCACCTTCCCCAACCAAATGCAGTAAGCCGGCTGCATGAGAGGCATTTTCCTTATGTCCTCTCGAGTACCCCTACCCAACGAGCCCCCCAAAGAAGATGTCGTGTCTGTAGCAAGCGCGGGTTTAGGCGTGACACCCGTTATTATTGTCCTGTCCTGACAATCCTGGTCTATGCATTGGTGAATGTTTTGAACGCTACCATACACTAGTTGAGTTTTGGCGTAGGGTACAGCATTGCACAGACTAGGATACAGGGTCTCCCAAGATGCCATCGCATTTTGAGAGACCCAAACCTGGTGCCAGTTACAAAAAAGTTAAAGTTACTAAAAAAAGTGTAAAAAAAATAAAAAAATAAAAAAATAAAAAAAATAAAAAACACAAAAAAAATATAAAATAAAAAACCAAAAATAGTTGTCGTTTTATTGTTCTCTCTCTCTCTCTATTGTTCTGCTCTTTTTTACTGTATTCTATTCTGCAATGTTTTATTGTTATTATGTTTTACCATGTATGCTTTTCAGATATGCAATTTTTTTATACTTTACTTTACTATGTTTTGTTGGTAACCATTTTTTTGTTTTCAGGTACGCCATTCAGCTGCAGAGCGGATTTATTTATCTTGACAGCAACAGCGTTTGCTCCCACGATACATAAAGCCGTGACTCCAGCGCTGTCGGAGGTGATTTCACCACCACAGTTACATACTTCAGCATATATGCCGAAGCGTGGGGGCAGCAGTGGGTGGAGGAACGATTTGCTCCTGCCTTTTGTGGGAGGATGCCCCCATGCTTCGGCATATATATATTTTAGGCACAGGTTATGTTAAATGTTTTTTTTTTTTACTATGTCTTTTTTTTTATTTGCTTTGCAGATATGGTAAGTCTTACTGTTATACTGTAATGTTACTTTGTTTTATTGTTAACCATCATTTGCTTAGCAGGTACGCCATTCAGTTGCAGCACAGATTTATTTATCTTGACAGCAACAGCGTTTGCTCCCACGATACATAAAGCCGTGACTCCAGCGCTGTCGGAGGTGATTTCACCACCACAGTTACATACTTCAGCATATATGCTGAAGCGTTGGGGCAGCAGAGGGCGGAGGAGCGATTTGCTCCTAACTTTTGCGGGAGGATGCCCCCATGCTTCGGCATATATATACGGTGCATGTATGCCCATCATTAGAAGTGGGTGTATGAAGGAAGGTATTCTAATGGTGGGCATACCCACCGATCAATCTCTTTTTTTCGTTCAGCCCACAGGCTGCATGAAAATTACGTTTACAATCTATGCCCAACAAGGACCAGCAACGTGCTGGACTTTGAGTGGTTATACCAGAATGATGCCTGCAGGTTTAGGTATCATCTTGGTATCATTCTTTTCAGCCAGCAGTCGGCTTTCATGTAAAAGCAATCCTAGTGGCTAATTAGCCTCTAGACTGCTTTTACAAGCAGTGGGAGGGAATCCCCCTCCACCGTCTTCCATGTTTTTCTCTGGCTCTCCTGTCCCAACAGGGAACCTGAGAATGCAGCCAGTGATTCAGCCAGCTGACCATAGAGGTGATCAGAGACCAGAGTGGCACCAAACATCTCTATGGCCTAAGAAACCGGAAGCTACGAGCATTTCATGACTTACCGTATATACTCGAGTATAGGTCGAATTTTTCAGCACATTTTTTTGTGCTGAAAGTGCCCCCCTCGACTTATACTCGAGTCAAGCACTTTTCTGCAGCAAAAAATTTCATTTTCGAACCGAATTTGGGGCCCCGTATCTCAGGACCACTTGGAGCTAGGAACCCCAAATTTGGTGTGCAAACCCAGTGGAACTGGTCTCACAACATATCCAAAGCTGGAGTTCCTAGCCTAAGTGGCCCCGAGATACGGGGCCCCAAAATCGGTTCGGAAAATGTCATTCTCTGTTGCAGAAAAGTGCTTGACATTTTCTGAACCAAATTTGGGGCCCCGTATCTCAGGGCCACTTGGTGCTAGGAACCCCAAATTTGGTGTGCAAACCCAGTGGAACTGGTCTCACAACATATCCAAAGCTGGAGTTCCTAGCTCTAAGTGGCCCCGAGATACGTGGCCCCAAAATAGGTTCAGAAAATGTCATTCTCTGCTGCAGAAAAGTGCTTGACATTTTCTGAACCGATTTTTGGGGCCCTGTATCTCGGGGCCACTTGGTGCTATTAGATATGTTGTGGTACCAGTTCCCCTGGGTTTGCACACCAAATTTGGGGTTCCTAGCACCAAGTGGCCCTGAGATACGGGGCCCCAAAGTCAGTTCGGAAAATGAAATTTTTTGCTGCAGAAAAGCCACTTGGTGCTGGAAACCCCAGCTTTGGATATTTTATGGTGCTAGTTCCACTGGGTTTGCACACCAAATTTGGGGTTCCTAGCACCATCATTTCGGGACCCTTTGGGTTCAGAGACCCCAAATTTTGGCTGCAGCTAGGGGGCATCTAGAAACCCTTAACTACCGAGTTTGAAGTTCGGGGGACCTATGGCTGCAAATGGGCACAGTAAGGCATGCAAATGGGCACAGTGAGGCTGCAAATGGGCACAGTGAGGCTGCAAATGGGCACAGTGAGGCATGCAAATGGGCACAGTGAGGCTGCAAATGGGCATTGTTGACCCTCTTTTCCACTTACAGTAGCTGTGCATTTCTCACCCTCGTCTTATACTCGGGTCAATACGTTTTTCCCATTTTTTTGTGGTAAATTAGGGCCTCGACTTATACTCGGAACGACTTATACTCGAGTATATACGGTAGATTTCGCCGGATGTAAACAGCGCCATTGGGAAATTGGGAAAGCATTTTATCACACCGATCTTTGTGTTGTCAGATGCTTTGAGGGCAGAGGAGAGATCTAGGGTCTAATAGACCCCAGTTTTTTCAAAAAAGAGTACCTGTCACTACCTATTGCTATCATAGGGGATATTTACATTCCCTGAGATAACAATAAAAATGATTAAAAAATAAATAAAAATGAAAGAAACTGTTTAAAAATAAGATAAAAAAGCAAACAAATAATAAAGAAAGAAAAAAAAAAAAAAGCACCCCTGCTCTCACGCAAAGGCGAATGCAAGCGTCGGTCTGGCGTCAAATGTAAACAGCAATTGCACCATGCATGTGAGGTGTCACCGCGAACGTCAGATCAAGGGCAGTAATTTTAGCAGTAGACCTCCTCTGTAAATCTAAAGTGGTAACCTGTAAAGGCTTTTAAAGGCTTTTAAAAATGTATTTAGTTTGTCGCCACTGCACGTTTCTGTGCAAATTTAAAGCATGTCATGTTTGGTATCCATGTACTCGGCCTAAGATCATCTTTTTTATTTCATCAAACATTTGGGCAATATAGTGTGCTTTAGTGCATTAAAATTTAAAAAAGTGTGTTTTTTTCCCAAAAAAATGCGTTTGAAAAATCGCTGTGCAAATACTGTGTGAAAAAAAAAAATTAAACACCCACCATTTTAATCTGTAGGGCATTTGCTTAAAAAAAATATATAATGTTTGGGGGTTCAAAGTAATTTTCTTGCAAAAAAAATTATTTTTTCATGTAAACAGAAAGGTCTTCAAGTGGTTAGAAGAGTGGGTGATGTGTGACATAAGCTTCTAAATGTTGTGCATAAAATGCCAGGACAGTTCAACCCCCCCCCCCCCCCCCCAAATGACCCCATTTTGGAAAGTAGACACCCCAAGCTATTTGCTGAGATTCATGTAGAGTCCATGGAATATTTTATATTGTGACACAAGTTGCGGGAAAAAGACAATTTTTTTTTTTTCACACAAAGTTGTCACTAAATGATATATTGCTCAAACATGCCATTGGAATATGTGAAATTACACCCCAAAATACATTCTGTTGCTTCTCCTGAGTACGGGGATACCACATGTGTGAGACTTTTTGGGAGCCTAGCCGTGTACGGGACCCCGAAAACCAAGCACCGCCTTCAGGCTTTCTAAGGGCGTAAACTTTTGATTTTACTCTTCACTGCCTATCAAAGTTTCGGAGGCCATGGAATGCCCAGGTGGCACAAACTCCCCCAAATGACCCCATTTTGGAAAGTAGACATCCCAAGCTATTTGCTGTGAGGTATAGTGAGTATTTTGCAGACCTCGCTTTTTGTCACAAAGTTTTAAAAATGGAAGAAAGAAAAAAAAATGTGTTTCTTGTCTTTCTTCATTTTCAAAAACAAATGAGAGCTGCAAAATACTCACCATGCCTCTCAGGAAATAGCTTGGGGTGTCTACTTTCCAAAATGGGGTCATTTGGGGGGGTTTTGTGCTATCTTGGCATTTTATGGCCTTCAAAACTGTGATAGGTAGTGAGGAGTGAATCAAAACTTTACGCCCTTAGAAATCCTGAAGGCAGTGATTGGTTTTCGGGGCCCCGTACGCGGCTAGGCTCCCAAAAAGTCCCACACATGTGGTATCCCCGTACTCAGGAGAAGCAGCGGAATGTATTTTGTGGTGTAATTCCACATATGCCCACAGCATGTTTGAGCAATATATCATTTAGTGACAACTTTGTGCAAAAAAAAAAAAAAAAATGTGTCACTTTCCCGCAACTTGTGTCAAAATATAAAATATTCCATGGACTCAACATGCCTCTCAGCAAATAGCTTGGGATGTCTACTTTCCAAAATGGGGTAATTTGGGGGGGGGGTTTGTGCCATCTGGGCATTTTATGGTCTTCAAAACTGTGATAGGTAGTGAAGAGTGAAATCAAAACTTTACGCCCTTAGAAATCCTGAAGGTGGTGCTCTGTTTTCGGGGCGCCGTGCGCAGCTAGGCTCCCAAAAAGTCCCACACATGTGGTATCCCCATACTCAGGAGAATCAGCAGAATGTATTTTGGGGTGCAATTCCACATATGCCCATGGCCTGTGTGAGCAATATATCATTTAGTGATAACTTTGTGCAAAAAAAAAAAATTGGTCACTTTCCCGCAACTTGTGTCAAAATATAAAATATTCCATGGACTCAACATGCCTCTCAGCAAATAGCTTGGGGTGTCTACTTTCCAAAATGGGGTCATTTGGGGGGGGTTTTGTGCCATCTTGGCATTTTATGGCCTTCAAAACTGTGATAGGTAGTGAGGAGTGAAATCAAAAATGTACGCCCTTAGAAATCCTGAAGGTGGTGCTTGGTTTTGGGGCCCCGTACGCGGCTAGGCTCCCAAAAAGTCCCACACATGTGGTATCCCCATACTCAGGAGAAGCAGCAGAATGTATTTTGGGGTGTAATTCCACATATGCCCATTGCATGTTTGAGCAATATATCATTTAGTGACAACTTTGTACAAAAAAAATTTGTCAATTTCCAGCAACTTGTGTCAAAATATAAAACATTCCATGGACTCAACATGCCTCTCAGCAAATAGCTTGGGGTGTCTACTTTCCAAAATGGGGTCATTTGGGGGGGTTTGTGCCATCTTGGCATTTTATGGCCTTCAAAACTGTGATAGGTAGTGAGGAGTGAAATCAAAAATTTACGCCCTTAGAATTCCTGAAGGCGGTGCTTGGTTTTCGGGGCCCCGTACGCAGCTAGGTTCCCAAAAAGTCCCACACATGTGGTATCCCCATACTCAGGAGAAGCAGCTAAATGTATTTTGGGGTGCAATTCCACATATGCCCATGGCCTGTGTGAGCAATATATCATTTAGTGACAACTTTGTGCAAAAAAGAAAAAATGGTCACTTTCCCGCAACTTGTGTCAAAATATAAAATATTCCATGGAATCAATATGCCTCTCAGCAAATAGCTTGAGGTGTCTACTTTCCAAAATGGGGTCATTTGGGGGGGTTTGTGCCATCTTCGCATCTTATGGCCTTCAAAACTGTGATAGGTAGTGAGGAGTGAAATAAAAAATTCACGCCCTTAGAAATCCTGAAGGCGGTGCTTGGTTTTCGGGGCCCCGTACGCGGCTAGACTCCCAAAAAGTCCCACACATGTGGTATCCCCATACTTAGGAGAAGCAGCTAAATGTATTTTGGGGTGCAATTCCACATATGCCCATGACCTGCGTGAGCAATATATCATTTAGTAACAACTTTGTGTACATTTTTTTTTTTTTTTTGTCATTATTCAATCACTTGGGACAAAAAAATTAATATTCAATGGGCTCAACATGCCTCTCAGCAATTTCCTTGGGGCGTCTACTTTCTAAAATGGGGTCATTTGTGGGGGTTTTGTACTGCCCTGCCATTTTAGCACCTCAAGAAATGACATAGGCAGTCATAAATTAAAGGCTGTGTAAATTCCAGAAAATGTACCCTAGTTTGTAGGCGCTATAACTTTTGCGCAAACCAATAAATATACAGTTATTGACATTTTTTTTACCAAAGACATGTGGCCGAATACATTTTGGCCTAAATGTATGACTAAAATTTAGTTTATTGGATTTTTTTTATAACAAAAAGTAGAAAATATCATTTTTTTTCAAAATTTTCGGTCTTTTTCCGTTTATAGCGCAAAAAATAAAAATGGCAGAGGTGATCAAATACCATCAAAAGAAAGCTCTATTTATGGGAAGAAAAGGACGCAAATTTTGTTTGGGTACAGCATTGCATGACCGCGCAATTAGCAGTTAAAGTGACGTAGTGCCAAATTGTAAAAGGTGCTCTGGTCAGGAAGGGGGTAAATCCTTCCAGGGCTGAAGTTGATAAACGATAGCCAAAGGCGATTTAGACTGTATTCACACCTGGGCGTTTTGAATCAGGGACAGATTTTCTGCGATTTCAAAACACCCAGGTATGAATGACAAATTGAACAATGCACAATTCAGAAGCTATTCATTTGAACGGCACTTAAAAATGTGGTGTTCTGCCACAATTGTCGTGCCATAAATCACACTGCAATTGCAGCAAACTGCATTGTGGGAAGCAGGCCAGCCAAAAAAAGCTCCTGAACAAGCGACAAGCTTCACGCAATGCAGTTTGCCACGATTGCAGCATGATTTATTGTGGGAATAAGTGCCATTCAAATGCATGCTATCTCAAATGTGCATTATGCGATTTGTCATTCACACCTGAGCGTTTTGAAATTGTGGGCAGAATCGCGGCAAATCTGTCCGCGATTCAAAATGCCCAGGTGTGAATGCAGCCTTATTGCCATTGTGGTAGGTAACTTGACCCTAGTATGTGTATGTATGAATGTGAGTTAGGGACCTTAGATTGTAAGCTCCTTGAGGACAGGGACTGATGTGAGTGTGAAATATACTGCATATGCAAATTGATGGTACTATATAAGTACCAGTAATAAATACAATTAATCTCTGGCCCCAAGATGGACTACACATGTATGGCGCACACACACACATGGAGATGAGTTTTTAGGTATAATTTTTTTTACATTAAAGAGCCATTTTTAGGCCCCTTTCACACTGGCGGTTGTTCTGCCACTGTTAAAAGCATGTTTTGTTTGTTGAATTTTGAAATTCAGAGAATCCTGGCACAGCGTTCACTTGCAGTTGTACATTGCAATTAGCTATGTTTACGTGCGTTTACATGCGGCTGCGTTTAGCTGCGTTGTAACATTCTTGTCATTTCTGATGTGCTTCCTGTTGTTTTTCTTTCCTTGTTGCCGCTGCTATCCGAAGGAGAAATAGTACACTGCGATTACCTGCAGTTATGTGCAGATAGCTGCAATAAATTGGTCCTGGACGCAGTCAATTTTTTTTTTCTAACTGCACCAAAACCCATATAACGAAACCGTTGCTAAACGCAGTGTGTGAATGGGGCCATAGGAAAGTATTGTCTGAGTTTAGCTGCGGTAGATAACTTGATCTATCCGCAGCTAAATTCTATTCTATCCGCCCGTGTGAAAGGGACCTAAAGCTTCTACCTGTGCCTGTAACTTACTGTAGTTTTTCAGACATTTCTACCTATTCCAACAGGACATCAAGTATAACTGGTGAATAAGCCCTAATTTTTCAGTATTTTGCTTCAAAGATCTGGTGAGTCATTAGCGTTGCTGGGACTGAGTGTTCCAGCCACTGCTTACGTAACATTATTTCTCTGTTGGTAGGGCTGAATTTCTTTTTCAGTAATCTGTGCCCTGCACAAATGCATTTTTACAGCACAGAAGACGTGTGGTGACAAGCATCTGTAGATGTGGATGCAGGATGTGATATTAATAGCTAATGTGGAAGGCCAGACCTGAGGCGCTTTGCTGGAATTCTGGGGGCCAAATACTATTTTCAGTTTTTATTTTACACCTCTGGAGGATTGTGCATGCCGTGAAAACCATGGTACATTTCTGAAACCTGGTGCTGTTTTCTAGTTATTAAAGCAGCTGTGACGCTTTTTTTAGAATGGAAAAAGCAGTGTTTCCTGCAAAGCAAGCAGGTACCTGTCCCTGTACCTGTGCCGCCAAACTGTTTTGGGTTGAAAAAAAAAGCTTGCTCAAATGTCTTCTGCATTCAACATTTTTGGGAATGTCAGATATTGGAGGCTTCGCTATGCTGTGTAGTTTACTCCTGTGGTTCTTAACCCTGTCTTCAAGTACCCCCAACAGGCCATGTTTTGGGAATTTCTCTAAAATAGCTGTCCAAAATACCAAGCCATTGACTCTGATTTAAAGCACCTGTGCAAGATAAAGGAAAACCTGCAAACATGGCCTGTTGGGGGTACTTGAGGACAGGGTTGAGAACCACTGGTTTAAGCCTCGTACACACGATCGGATTGTTGGCCAACAGAGCGTCAGACTTTTGTCCGAAGGGCGTGTTCCAGGAACTTGTCTTGTCTAGTGACGTACAGCTCTTGAGCGCCACCCTTTGGGCACCTTCTGCTAATTTCGTGTTTGGTGAGCATTGATTCCACGCATGCGTGTTTGTACTTTTGGACTTTTGTGTGAAGGACTTGTGTACAGACGATATGAAAATCTGACAACAGACCGTTGTCCACCGAAAATTTACTAGCCTGCCATCCAACATTTGTTGGCGGAAAGTTGGACAACAATTGTCTGAGGCTGGGTTCACACCAGTCCGGTGCGAATTCCAGCTTCGTTTTCTCTCTGAAGAGAAAAAGCAGCTGTTCAGCGGTGCCTCTCCATTCTATCTGCGGATCAGCTGAGCAGGGAGGGGGGGGGGTGTAGTGAGGAGAAGGAGAGAATGCCTGTTCACAACGGAATGCATCTGCGAATCAGATGCGTTCCCATAGAAGAATATGTGCCTTCAATTCGCACTGCACTGCCTAGAAAACGCACACGTTTTTTGGGCAATGCGGAGTGCGAATGCAACGGACATATGTGAACAAGTTGCATTCAAACTAATAGATTTTAAAATGTTATGTGAATTGGATGCGGTGTAAGCTGCATCCAATTCACATAGGTGTGAACCGGGCCTTAAGGAGCGTACTAATGGTCAGATTTTAGGCAAACAGTCTGTCATCACACAATTCCCTGATGAAAATCCGATCGTGTGTACGAGGCTTTACTCTACTGGTCCAACATCGATTCAGGGCACAGAGTCCAGCTGAGAATCAGGCATCCAACACACCCTGAAGTGTGCTGGATACTGAAAATGTTTGTGCATGTTCTTTTCTTCAACCAAGAGGCATTTTGGCAATGCAGGCATTGGACAAATATTATTTTTTTTTACATTTTAAAAATAAGGATTTATCAGAATGGGTAATCAGCCAAACAGCATGACTACAACTTTCAATTTAATAAATAGGTGCAACGTTATAATTAGTGATGCAAAATCAGTTCAGGAGGGAAAAAAAAAACATAGCATACATACACTGCAGACTCTGATTATGAAAGCTACACACACATGGACTCTTCACAGCAATGTCATTTTTAATGTAAAAATGAGTAAAGGGAGGCCCGCAGTAAAGAGGGAAAAAACCTAGATGGAGGGCCAACATGACTGGGTTAGAAGGGGTTTGAGCATAGGAGAAGTCATGCTAAGTATAAAAGTAATGGATAAAGGTGGTACTCACTGGATTGGTAGAAAGTTGGGAGCAGGTGGGGTTTCAGGAGATGTGGGAAGGGTTTGGGAGGAGTTTAGTCAGAAGAGAGCCTGGACGGTACAACTTCCCACCCTCCCTCCCTTAGGGTTAAGCAATGCCCTGTTATAAACACAGCTGGCATCATGACTGGAGACGGTTCCTTCAGAACAGTAGAACAGTTTCACACATACATCTTGTGTTTAATGATTAAGCACAATATGTATGTGTGAAACGCGTCTATGTGACCACAGTTTGGTGTCTCTGGTGTTATCTTTGTGAAGCAAAATAAAAGGCAATCGGAAGTTCTGGATGTGCAGCCATTTCTTTCTTCTTTCCAAGTTTCCCACAGAGGTGTGTCGGGGCTAGCACTCTGCAAGATACTCCAATCAGCCTTATCTTTATACACCTGGAGCAGCGGTTCTTTTTCTTCTATCCTTTGGAACAGTACATTGGAGTAAATAGGGTTAAGCAATGGCTAAGAGGTGGTTGGTGAGGTGGTATAAATTTGGTGGCAAGTTATTGGTGGGAAAAAGTAAAAAGGAGGAGACTTCTGCATCACGTGAATTAATGATCCCTCAGTCTGTACAATTCTCACGAAGGAACAAGTCGCACCCCCCTTCTCTCTCCTCCTGCACTTCTACCCTTCACGTGCTTCCACACCCCACCCCTTCGGTACAAACCTACCTCACAATGGAGCAACTCATCTCTCATCTCCGGCAGGAAGCTGTGAGGCGCGGTGAAGAATGGCTGCGGGATCTGGTCGCAGGAAACCCCCCTTCCTCTTCTGAAGCCCGACCACGCCGGTGTCTTGCCGAATAAGTTCCTTCAGCGGATAAGTTCCCCCCTGAACTGCGCAGGCGCAGCGCCTGCGCAGTACCAACTAGTAACAGCCGCCGGAGATAGCCGAAGCTCAAAATCCACAATCAGCTGTACACGGCGCCTGCGCTCTGGGTCCAGGTTCCTTCCCTACCATCCAAGTGGACCTAGAGGGGGAATCTAAAAGAGCCGAGCGCAGCGAGGCCGTGGCCGAAGCGTGGCGAGCGAAGCGAGCCCGCGAGGGGCCCTCTTACAGGCGCCGTCTGCAGCTGATTTGGACCTATTCCCCTTCGGCTATTTCCGCCGGATCCTACTGCGCAGGCGCAGCGCCTGCGCAGTAGAGGGGGTCCTTATCCGCCGAGTGGAACTTTCTCGGCAGAACACCGGGTCCAGCACGCTGCGCAACGACCCAGCCCCTCCCCACCTCGGGCTGTGCAGCGGTTGGGCTCAAAGAGTCCCCGTCCAGGCTTCAGCCACAGGAGAAGAGCAGCAGCGTCTCACCCCTCTGCCTTTGCCTAGAGTGATGCTTCTGATGTGTCCCGGGAGCATGTGTCCCGGGAGCCAACCAGAGTTTCAGGGGGCAGAGCTCCTGCCCTGTCAGGACTCAGTTCAGTGTCCCTGGCTGCTGGCTCTGATCAGCCCAGGATGCAGGGAGCGAAGACAGCTGCTCCAAATCCTCCTATGGTGTCCCCAGCAGGTCGGCAAGTGAGTATGGCCGACATCTTCTCTTCTCCTCCCCTCTCCACGCTGCCTCAGATGTCTCCTGTGCTTCCCTTTGTCTCCTTGTGGCTGGTTCCTGATCAGCAGCCACCAGCTAGTAATGTTTTACCTATGCAAGGCAGCTCTCTCCTACTCTCTGTGTCCCAGCCCCCCGTCACCCCTTCATATCAGGTCCAATGTGGGGGGTTATGGGGCACCCCAGGTGTCCCACTCTCTTCTTTGTCTCCACAGGTCTCTATGTTGGGAGGGATTTGCATTGGGCCTCAGTCTACACCTCCAACGGCTTCTCCACAGCGCATCCAGAGGGGCATGGTGGTGGCCTCTAAATCATCGGGCACAAATGGGCCAAGTCTAGATCGTACGGTCAGCAGAAGCGTTGTGCCTGGGCCAGTGGCGGCCCGACCATAGGGGGCGCCCGGGCGCTGTGTTCGGGCACCGGACACAGTGCACTAAGGGAAGCGCCACGTCAATGCAATCACGAGATTGCAGATTGCCTATAGACAAAATCTCGGATCTGATCGTCAGCATCGAATTAGCTTTGCAAGTTAGGAAGGTCACCCTACAATTGCTGCTTGGTAAACTCAATTTTGCCTGCAGAATATTGCCTTGGGCTGAATCTTCTCACACTGTTTGTCTTTGGCCACGGCGGGGGTTCAGGAGCCGCACCATTTTATCCGTTTAACATCTCAGCATAAGGATTACGGATCTGGCAGAAATTTTGGGGTACTTTTGATGGTACATTTTATTGGTTGGAGCCCCCCCAGACTAATGCGGACTGTTCACTGATGGCGCAGGATCCTTGGGTTTCGGGGCTTTCTTTGCAGGTAGGTGGTGGTGTGCGGCTGCATGGCCTCAGCATTGGGTTGATGCGGGTTTTACCAAAAACCTGACACTTCTAGAGCTCTTTCCCTTGGTGGTGGCGGTTGAAATTTGGGATCCTTTGCGCTGCAATAAATCGGTACTATTTCATTCCAACCACATGGAGGTGGTTTCCTCTGTCAATATTTTGTCGGCCTTTTCTCCTACTGTAGTTACACTATTGAGACAATTTGTTCTATCTTGTTTGCTTTTAAATTTGCCTGTTTAATGCGATTCATGTTCCTGGGTTGCTTAATGACATAGCCGACTCTCTTTCTCGCTTCCAGTGGGACATCTTCAGGAAGCTGGCACCGGAGGCGCGGGAGGAGAGGGACCCCTGTCCAGACTGGTTATGGACCCTCGTTTAACAGGTATGTGGGCATTTATTCAGTGTTCATTAGTCCCATCTACCTGGTCGGCGTATGTTAAGGTGTGGCTGCAATGGTTTTGGACGGAGCGTATGGCTGGTGATTTGCGCTCTTGTACTAGATGACAGGATCTGCTTCTATGGTTTGTGAATGACTCGTTAGCTTGGGGCGAATCACCTGCAGTTATTGACAGAAAGCTGGCCATGCTGGTCTTTCTTTTTAAACTAATGGGATATCCTGACTACAGCAAGTTTTTCGTAGTTCGTTAGGCATTGATGGGGTGGAGAAGGATGCGAACATGTGCAGATCGCCGTAGAACGATTACCTTGAAAATTTTGCGTAACATAATGCGGGTACTACCTAAGTTATGACATTCCCCCTGGCATTTTTTGGTGCCTTTCGCATAAGTGAACTAGTTAGCCCCAACAAGCGGACGGCAGGAGGGCTTCGAGCAGAGGATGTACAACAGAGGCATGATAGTATTGACACCACACTGTTCTTCAAAGACTGATCAGCTTCACCAGGGTGTGTCTATTCCTTTGTTCGCACTGCCTGGTTGTGTGACGTGTCCTATTACTTGTTTGACATCCTTTTTAGTGATTCGGCCTACTGTTCGGGGGCCCCTTCTTTTGCATGAGGATGGAGTGTTCCTCACACGTTTCCAGTTCACGCGTATCCTGTGACGTTATTTGTCTGAATTGAGTCTGTCTGCGTCCGATTGAATGGGCTATGTCTTTGTGGCAGTCAGGGAGTCGATGAGGTAATCATCGATCTCCTGACAGTAACGGTTATCCCTTTTGTGAGCTGAGGTGGCAGGTGGCTGATGGAGTCGGTTGAATGGGGAGCAGGAATCCCTTAGTAAGCCCCCTGAGCCTAACCTGGATCGTTGGAGCTGAATTGGCTCTTAATAAGTAAGGAAAGTTGAGATACGCCACTCAGCACTGCTAAAGGGATCTGGCATTGGCTATATACGTTTACTGGTTGGATGTTTAATTTACAGTTGGCAAGCTGTGGCCGATACCTAAGTAATAAATGTTTCAACCCAGTCGAAAAAGAATTTTGTTGTCCATGTGATTATTTAGATTAATCGTAAGGAGAAGTGAACAGTGGACCAGTCATGGGTTTTTGTGGTTGTTTTGGTCTTTGTTCTGTATTTTTGTAGGTCACGGAGCTGGGGCATTTATTCATGTCATAGCGGCTGGCGGGGCACGAGATCCTTGGATGCATTATGATTAGGGGCAAAAAGGACATTTGTATGGACCCGTCTGAGGTACAGCTCCCATTATTTTGGCTGGTGGTACCTGCGATGTTGGTTTGTCTTCGGGTGGATGCCTTCTGCGACTGGAGGCATAAAAATGGTGGTTACGCAGGTACTTGGAGTGCATGCCCACAAGGACCTTGGGGCCCCTTGAATACTATCTGATGTTCATATGTAATATGTTTAATATGTTATTTATATTTGGTTAATAAAAGGCTGCTATGGTCATTAAATTCCAGTCCGTGTCATGTCTGCTCAATTTTATTATAAGTGGTCATGGAGTGGTGGTCAGGCAGTTTGGTCAAAGCCTCTTTAGTACCCTAGTCATGTGACTGCACATCATAATCTCTATAAGACTCTAAAACAACAAAGTCTAGCTGAGATTTACTACTTCAGTAAAACAGCACAGAACACAAAAAATTACTTGCAATTATCCTAAGAAACAATGCCCCTCACAGTGAAGTCCAAGGTTGCTCTGGGAGCAGAGATACAAAGATGAACAACTGCAAAGATTCAAGGCTCTGCACAGTTGCTTGGTCTTCTGGAGAAGGTTTGTGCTATTAGTCTCTAGCCTAGGGTTGCCACTTTTTCTTCAAGCCAAAGCCGAACCCCTTAGTTGTGCACAGCAACTTTTAATTATTTTTTATTTGTATAGACTATAGATAACAGACCTGGGACACCTTTGGGCGCTCCAAGGAAAATAGTAATGCAGCACGCATAGTGCCTTCTCACCCTCCTGTCAGGCTCTGTTCGGAGCTAGATTCCTGTCTGAATAATGTGTCCGGGTTTCAGGGGGACTGAAACCCAGACATATGATTCAAAACCTGGACTGTGAATCCCGGACAGGTGGCAACCCTACTCTAGCCTTCTGAAGAAGCTGGTTGCACACTGGTTCTGACACTGGAGGGCCTCTCACCTGTCTGCAGATCACTTTCCCAGCAAACACACCAGGAATGGCCTCTCTGGGCTGCTGAATGAGAAAGGCAGGGACATTTTTTCTCCCTGGGCATGTCTAAGAACCAAGAGAGTTTGGGGAAATTAACTTAAAAGGCTCTGCACATGCATCTGAGCATAAGGGGTAAATTGGTGCTACAGTGAAAAAGTGGCTTTAGGTGCCTTGAGTGGTAATGCCACCCATAGTAACTCCCTTGTATGCTGAAACAAAGACTTGTTTACTTGTTTTGCGGCGCACGGCAAAAAATCCCCCATTAGTACACCCCCCCACATAAAACACTACACAGTTATAACATTTGTGAAATTCCTTACCAATCAAGAGAAACGTTGAAATGAATTATCAGGAAGTCAGCTCTTCAGTTAAAAAAATGCAACCTGTTTTCTGGCAAGGAGGAGGTGTTTGCATCATATCCTGTCCCCTCTCTTTATACTGTCATTGAACTACATTTCCCATCATGCTTTATATATAAGTACCTGAAATAATATTGCACTGAATGTGGGAGGTACACTAGGCCTGTGTACACTAAATGTGAACAAACCCACTTCAACATAAATCACGCCCCTCATTCTGCAGCCACACTGCTGAGCACAACACAGACAGTGGGAAAATTCTTATAGCTGTAAAGCATGTCTGTTCTCTCCCCTCCAGCCACAACAGATAAACATATTTCCCTTATATGCTTTATGTAATCAGTACTGAACTGTATACACATCCCATAATTATATATTATACACCATGTACTCTGCTGTAACTCAGTATTAGAAATATTCCTCTTCATGCAGCTTTGAGATCTTTCTAATAGTAATCAGTGCTTGTATGGTGTATGAGCACATCCCTAGCCACAGAGAAAAATAGCCAGACCATGCCTCTTTACATCAGCATCACAGACATACCAAGTTTCCCCCGAGTTGCGGTAGTCTCCCTCATTTGACTGCGGGCTCCCGGACACTCTCAAGCACCGGGCGATCTCCCGACTGGGGCTACTTTCTCGGTCGGGTCAATTCAGCAGGGAAGGAAGGGGGGTGGGCGCCAGGCGGAGGCAGAGAGAAGACTGGACGCCGTGATCTGCAGGCTGTAGCAATTTAAAAAAAAAAACTTTCCCCAATCAAGCGGACTCTTTCTCCATTTTCAGGTGCCGCTGCTCAGTATTCTCCTGTGCAACAAGTACATGACAGTCCTTGCCTCTTCTATATCAATCCATCGGGCAGACCGAGACTGTCATGTACTTGTCGCACAGGAGATTACTGAGTGGTGGCACCCGAAAGTGGAGAAAGAGTTCTCTTCCTTCTGGGGAATCCGCTTCCTTTTGGGGAATTCTCTGTCTAGGATGGCTTACCGGCACCAGCAACCCAGCTCCAGCAGAGAGAACAGGTGCAGCGGTGAGAAAGGAGTGTAGTGCAAGTGTGTAGTTAGGATGGTGGTAAATGTGCATAGGTGTGGTGGTGACTGGCAGAGCACAGAGAAAAAATGATGGAAGGGAGATGGGTGGGGAGAGAAATTGGGCTGCAGGTGTGGTGAGTGGGGAAAGAAGGTGGTGTGCAGGCTTGGTGAGTGGTGGAAGAAAGTGCTATAGCAGGATGGCTCACCAGCAGCCCAGCTCCAGCAGCCAGACCCCAGGCCCCAAGAGCAGCAGCCAGACCCCTGGCCCCAGCAGCCAGACCCCTGGCCCCAGCAGCCAGACCCCTGGCCCCAGCAGCCAGACTCCAGAACCAGTAGCCAGACCCTAGGACCAGCAGCCAGACCCCAGGAGCCAGGCAGCCAGACCCAAGGCCCCAAGAGCCAGGCAGCCAGGCCCCAGCAGCCAGACCCCAGGCCCCAAGAGCCAGGCAGCCAGGCCCCAAGAGCCAGGCAGCCAGACCCCTTGCCCCAGCAGTCAGACCCCTGGCCCCAGCAGCCAGGCCCCAGGACCAGCAGTCCAGCTCCAGTAGCCAGACCCCAGGCCCCAGGACCAGCAGCCCAGCTCCATTAGCTAAACCCCAGACCCCAAGAACCAGTAGCCAGACCCCAAGAACCAGTAGCCAGACCCCAAGAACCAGTAGCCAGACCCCAGGACCAGCAGCCAGACCCCAGGACCAGCATCCAGATCCCTAGCCCCAGCAGCCAGACCCCAGGCCCCAAGAGCCAGGCAGCCAGACTCCAGGACCAGCAGCCAGACCCCTGGCCCCAAGAGCCAGGCAGCCAGACCCCTGGCCCCAGCAGCCAGGCCCCAGGACTAGCAGCTCAGCTCTAGTAGCCAGACTCCAGACCCCCAGGACCAGCAGCCAGACCCCAGGACCAGCAGCCAGACTCTAGGCCCCAGCAGCCAGATCCTGGCCCCTGCAGCCGGACCCTTGGCCCCAGCAGCCAGACCCTTGGCCCAAACAGCAGCCAGATCCTTGGCCCCAGCAGCCAGACCCTTGGCCCCAGCAGATGGACCTCAGGCCCCAGCAGCTGGACCCCTGGCCCTAGCAGCCAGACCACTGGCCCCAGCAGCCGGATCCTTGGCCCCAGCAGCCAGAACCTTGGCCCTAGCAGCCAGACCCCAGGACCAGCAGCCCAGCCCCAGCAGCTGTGTGATCAGGCTGCATTCCATGGGCACCGGTAAGGCTGCATTCCATGGGCAACGGTAAGGCTGCATTCCATGGGCACCGGTAAGGCTGCATTCCATGGGCACCGGTAAGGCTGCATTTCATGTGCACCGGTAAGGCTGCATTTCATGGGCACTGGTAAGGCTGCATTTAGTTGGCACTGATCAGGCTGCATTTAATTGGCACTGGTAAGGCTGAATTTCATTGGCACTGGTAAGGCTGCATTTTATTGGGGTGGGTGGGGTCGGAGCCCTGAAATAAGTTTAACACCTCCCTGAAATTAGTTTTTGCACTTTGGGATGTCTGATGTCGGCATGAGAAAAAAACAAAAAAGTGCAGTGCTAACTTACTAATCTATAACACAATAATGGTGGAACCCTCTAATGTGTGGCAATCTCAGTAAGCTTCAATATCACCACAATACCGGTCTATGTCATATGTAATGTCACATATAATACACATCACACTGAAAATAAGAAAAAATTAAAAAAATGACTGCAAACTTTGCAGGGATGGTGGAAAGCTCTCTTCTCCTACAGATAGTTGGCAGTGGATGGTGTCAGTAAAGCGGTGGATGGTGTCCACTGCTTATCAATACAGCCTAATCAGTGCCCATATGTGTAGCCTCATCAGTGCAACATATCAGTGCTGCCTTATCAGTGCAGCTTTTCAGTGACCATAAGTGCAGCCTTAGTGCCCATTAGTGCAGCTTATAAGTGTCCATCAGTGTGGTCTCATCAGTGCCCACCAGTGCAGCTTATCAGTGCAGCCTCATCAATGCCGCCTCAGTGCAGCTTATCAGTGCCCATCAGTGCAGCTTATCAGTGTGGTCTCACCAGTGTCGCTTTTCAGTGGGGTCTTACCTGTGCAGCTCATCAGTGCTTATCAGTGCGGAGTCACCAGTGCATCTTAGCAATTATTATCAGTGCGGTGTCACCAGTGCAGCCTATCACCCCCTCCGCCCACTTCAGCGAGCCAGGTGGAAGTACAACTCCCTGCTCGTTTTCAGAGGACTACAAGGGGGCGTGTTATGCCGCGTACACACGAGCGGACTTTACGGCAGACTTGGTCCGGCGGACTGGAGTCCATTGGACAATTCGATCATGTGTGGGCTCCAGCGGACTTTTTTTCCCAAAAGTTTGACGGACCTACAAATGAAACACGTTTCAAATCTTTCTGACGGACTCGTGTCCGGTGGAAAAGTCCGCTCGTCTGTATGCTAGTCCGACGGACAAAAACCGACGCTAGGGCAGCTATTGGCTACTGGCTATGAACTTCCTTGTTTTAGTCCGATCGTACGTCATCACGTACGAATCCGTTGGACTTTGGTTGACCGTGTGTAGGCAAGTCCGTTCATTCGGAAAGTCTGTCGGAAAATCTTTCGAAAAGTCCGCCAGACCTAGTCCGTCAAAAAGTCCGCCCGTGTGTACGCGGCATCAGACTGCTGGCTGAGGTTACTGGAGGGATAGCAGTCAGTGGTCTTGTAAACAGGAAATCACCAGGCAATAACGCTTTTTCAGCAAGTTCAGCAGGCTATTGCAGAGGAACTAAAGAACTCAGAAGAACATGGATGACATATTTGGTGAAGGTACAAAGGTAAGTCGGTTATTATTGGGCATATAGTTGTGCCACATCCAATGTTACAGAAAATGAAACAAAATCAGTGCGGTGTCACCAGTGCAGATTATCAGTGCCCATCAGTGCGGTGTCACCAGTGCAGATTATCAGTGCTCATCAGTGCGGTGTCTCCAGTGCAGATTATCAGTGCTCGTCAGTGAGGTGTCTCCAGTGCAGATTATCACTGCTCATCAGTGCGTTGTCACCAGTGCATCTTAGCAGTTATTATCAGTGCGTTGTCACCAGTGCATATTATCAGTGCCCATCATTGCGGTGTCACCAGTACAGGTTATCAGTGCCCATCAGTGCGGTGTCACAAGTGCAGATTATCAGTGCCCATCAGTGCGGTGTCACCATTGCAGATTATCAGTGCCTATCAGTGCAGTGTGGGGAGAGTTACAGATAATCCAGAGACAGAGCGCATCTTGGGCTGACAAGTCTGTATGTGAAAACACCGCTCGACGTACAGCCCTGCCTCCCTGCACCGTAATTGTGATAGCGCAGAGTGCACTGTTCCAATGTGCATGGAGGCGGGGCTGTATGACTGTGCAGACCTGTGAGCCCGAGATTTGCTCTGTCTCCCAATTATCTGTAACTATCCCCATAGTGGAGAGAGATGGCAGGATGGCGGGCGGGCGGTGGTGGCGGGGGGATGGGGGTGGCTGGCAGGGAGGAGGTGGGAGTAGAGGAGAAGGACACCACCTCTATGGGCGGCACAGACCAGGGGTTGTGACTGAGACCCCCTCTGCCCACTTTAGCGAGCCAGGTGGAAGTACAACTCCCTGCTTGCTTTCAGAGGACTACAAAGGGCGTGTCAGACTGCTGGCTGAGGTTACTGGAGGGATAGTAGTCAGCGGTCTTGTAAACAGGAAATCACCAGGCAATAAAGCTTTTTCAGCAAATTCAGCAGGCTATTGCAGAGGAACTAAAGAACTTGGATGACATAGTTGGTGAAGGTACAAAGGTAAGTCGGTTATTATTGGGCATATAGTTGTGCCACATCCAATGTTACAGAAAATGAAACAAAATCCCCTGGTGGCAGACTTTTAAGGCACAAAAGTTATAAAAAATATTCTAATATGAAAAAGTATTTATTGAAATATACAAAACATGTAATAAAAAGCACATTTAAAGTGAATATTACAGTGTTGTCATCCAAAACAGAATACAAATAATAAGCTAATGTTTCTTGCACCCAACGCGTTTCGGAGTAAATATGTAGTTCTCCTTCTTCAGGGGTATAGTTTAAGTAAGAAAATCAGTATTATATCATGGAATGACAACTGTTGCCGATTAAAAACATAAGGGTACACAGGAAAGTTGCTTCCAAATTGCTTGACCCAAAGGGTTCAACACAAAGGCATACCTCAAAAACAAGGATGTGCCTGGCCCAAAAATGCTGGTCCAGCTCCCCCACACACATAGCACCAACCCGAGAGGGAAAAGCCAGGGGACCCACTGAGGCCAAAAAACAGGAAGGACCCTGCAAATGGTGCGTGGAAGTTGCTTGGCTATACAGGGAGGGGTGTTATTGTTATAATGTAGAAGGGCTGCAGGCACCACAACTGATGAGAACTTGTGACCGCTCGCTCCAGCATCCAGTCCAAGACTGCCCCCCAATTTTACTGTGTGCCCCCCATGTGTAACCTGAATAACGTCCGCCGGCCAGCGCCGCGGCTGTCCGAGTGTCCGCCCGCCTCAATGACTCACTTTTCTCCTGAAGTTTCCCTCTCTCTCTGAGCCTCGAGTAAGACGGGGCTAGCCTAGGTGACATCACGTGACGGCCGCTGCTATTGTTTGTGGGAGTTGTAGTCCACGGCGGCAGCTGTGTGCTCAAGCTCCCTGCTCCCGGTGGGTGGAGTCAGTCTGGAGAGCAGCGCAGCCAGCCTTTGAGTTCGTTCTACAACTCCCCTCGCCACCGTGGTTGGATCTTTTGGCCCGCCGCTGGTGACTGCAGAGTGCAGACAGTACTGTAACAGTACTGTGAGTGTGGACTAAGTTAAGCTTGACCCCAGGAGCAACATCACCCACCCCCAGGACTGGGGGAAGCCCTGCAAGGAGAAGGGGGAAGAGAGGTCCTGCTGAGCTCTGAGCTGGCAGCTGCCGAGCAAAGCTGAGGTGAGTGAGAGACCCTGACACCCCCACATGATCAATCATCCCATCGTTTCCTCCCCCCATACACCTCATTTACCTTGCTCATGGCCTGTGAATCCCGCTGGGAGCTGCCAATGGCCTACAGGCCAGCAGGATCCACAGGTCTGTGGCCAGCTCCCAGCAGGACCCATAGGTCCTGTGGGTCCTGCTGGCCACTGACCTGTAGGTTCTGCTGGGAGCTGGCCACGGACCTGTGGGTCCTGCTGGCCACTGACCTGTGGGTCCTGCTGGGAGCTGGCCACGGACCTGTGGGTCCTGCTGGGAACTGGCCACGGACCTGTGGGTCCTGCTGGCCACTAGCCTAGTGTGACCAGAAGTCCCCAGCACCGCCGAATTACAAAAATCTCCTGCTTACAAGGCACGGCCGCTGTGTGCAGTCTATCACAGCAGCCCATCCAGGAGGCAGTACTTCATATGACAGCGACCGCTGGGTAAGTGGGAGATCCCTGTGTAATCCGGCGATGCTAGCCCCCTTCCATGCACTGGTGAGTCTACATTGATGGGCACTGGTGAGGCTACATTGATGGGCACTGGTGAGGCTGCATTGATAGGCACCAGTGAGGCTGCATTGATGGGCAACGGTGAGGCTGTATTGATGGGCACCAGTGAGGCTGCATTGATGGGCAACAGTGAGGCTGCATTGATGGGCACCGGTGAGGTTGCATTGATGGGCACCGGTGAGGCTGCATTGAAGGGCACTGATCAGGCTGCATTGATGAGCACTGGTGAGGCTGCATTGAAGGGCACTGATCAGGCTGCATTGATGGGCACTGGTGAGGCTGCATTGATGGGCACTGATCCGGCTGCAATGATGGGCACTGGTGAGGCTGCATTGATGGGCACCAGTGAGGCTGCATTGATGGACACCGGTGAGGCTGCATTGATGGGCACCAGTGAGGCTGCATTGATGGGCACCGGTGAGGCTACATTGATGGGCACCGGTGAGGCTGCACAGATGGGCACTGGTGAGGCTGCACAGATGGGCACTGGTGAGGCTGCACAGATGGGCACTGGTGAGGCTGCATAGATGGCCACTGGTAAGGCTGCATTGATGGGCACTGGTGAGGCTGCATTGAAGGACATTGGTGAGGCTGCCCTGATGGGCACTGATCCAGCTGCAATGATGGGCACTGTTGAGGCTGCATAGATGGGCACTGGTGAGGCTGCATTGATGGGCACGGATGCATTATTTTTGTTTAACCTCCTTTGTTGCTATTAACATTAAATTGTGTTAAAACATTGAATTTTATTTCTCTTGCTTCATAACATTAATATCCGTTATAAAACCAGGTGGGCATGCATGGATGGTGAGCTGATTTGGTGCTTCAATGGGCCACTTGACTGGACTTGCCTCCTAATTAAAGCGCTTTTTTTTTTTTTAAATTAAAAAAAAAAAAGTTTGTTGGCGCCACCAGCTTTCAGCTGAAGAGAGCAGAGCACTAAATTCAATAGATAGGCATCGCCGCTGAAAAACGCACCCTCAAGGCATATATTCCAGCAGGGGC
The DNA here is from genome assembly GCF_042186555.1 of Aquarana catesbeiana. Classification (NCBI taxonomy): domain Eukaryota; kingdom Metazoa; phylum Chordata; class Amphibia; order Anura; family Ranidae; genus Aquarana; species Aquarana catesbeiana. The sequence continues at coordinate 499,299,106 of NC_133326.1, read as the reverse complement.
AGGTTTCAATCCAGGTGTTCGTGTCGGCGGCGTTGCCGGCGTGACGTGATGTTTCATGTTTATGCATTTGATGCCCATTGTCAGGAATATTTCATGTTTATGCGTTTTGTGTGCATTGTCAGGAATATTTCATGTCTATGCGTTTCGTGTGCGTTGTCAGGAATATTTCATGTTTGTGCATTTGATGCCCATTGTCAGGAATATTTCATGTTTATGCGTTTCGTGTGCATTGTCAGGAATATTTCATATTTATGCATTTCGTGTGCATTGTCAGGAATATTTCATGTTTTTGCTTTTCGTGTGCATCGTCAGGTATATTTCATGGTTGTGTATTTGATGCCCATTGTCAGGGGTATATACAGTATATATCTGATAAAAACCAAAAGGAAAAGATTAATTGCACACTATCGCAAATCTCTATGCACATTAAAATAGCTGGAGGTTTCTAGTATCACTACACTAACACTAACTTACCTAAGAGGTTTTGACATAGCAAGTGAGCTTACACTTTACTGGCTACTGGAGCGATACTAAAAAATATTCAGTTATTTAAATAGGCAGAGGGATTTGGGATAGTGTGCAGGTAACTTTTCACTTTGTTTTTTATTATATGTAATATAATATATGTATATGGCATTGTGCCGCCCTAGAGTAGTGGGAGCTTGAGCACGGGGCTTAATATTGTAGTTTTGTATGCATTTGATACCCATTGTCCGGATATATAAAGCGTATGCATGTATTTCTCATTTGCATTATATACAACTTTGTTTATGCAATTACTGGCATGATATACAAGCTTTGTGTATTTACTGCTCTTTGGCACGATATACCAAGTATATGTGTTTAATGTTAATTGGCATGATATACCAAGTGTATACATGTATTGCTCATTGGCATGTTATACCAAGTTAAGGCAGCTGCTGCTCATTGGCATGTGTGTTCATTAGTATGTGATGTGTGTGTGCATGTAACACACACATACACAATTAGTTCTATTATACTTATAATATTTTACCATTGCATACTTACCAACTGTCCCGAATTTCCCAGAACATTCCCGGGATTTAGACCCTTTTCCCGGATTTTGCAATTCCTGGGAAATGTCCCGGGAAATTCTTGTATTCCCGAATTTTCGCCGCCGCTATAGGTCCATGGCTAGTGAAGACAATGTCTCCGCCGGCCGCCATTTTCCTGAAGACTAGAAGACTAGAACAAGAGGCTGGGTGGCTGCCAATAGAAATTGAGCTGCGGCACCGCCCACCTCCCGCCCCGCTGCTGGTCTGTCTGTGACCACCTGATGTGGGAAGGGGCGGGGGTGGGCGGCGCCGCAGCTCAATTTCTATTGGCAGCCACCCCGCCTATTTTGTTCCACTGACTGCCTGTGCGATCTGTTTTTCTGTAATGGCGGCGGACAGAGTCTCTGCTGCTGGGGGACACCTAATGAGAGGGGGACTCCACTGGGGTACATCAACACAGAAAAATAAAAAACAAATAGATCTCCACAAGCCTACATGAGTTAAACTACCATAATTTCTCGAATCGTCTTCCAGGGCAGCATCCGAGAGATAGGCTCCTCCTCCCTAAAACAGGAAACACATTAGTCCACCATTATAAATTTCACAGTCTTACCTGCGTGCCTCAGTTGTTTTGTGTTTCCTCCGGACCCACAGGAGCTGCAAAGAATGTTTGTTATTTTTCTCACTTGTCTCTGTGCTTATTGCAGGAGACCCCCTGCCAGCATCCCATACAGCCCAATGGGCCTTGGGAGGGCGAGCAGGAGCAGCACTGAGCAACTTTGCTCAAAGCCTGAGATTTCGCCCCTAGGAGGGGTCTGCAATCATCCCCCCAGGCTGCAGGAGGACTCTGTCATTCCCCCCCCCATGCCGCTGCTCTAGGGCCTGCCATTCTGTGTCCCTCTCATATGCTTTCCAGGAAAGCCGTTTCTCTAAGCAACTGTGTCTGGTGGCCGCCGGGGGGATACATCAGCATGTACTGGATGGCGCCCCCTCCCTTGCGGCTGCCACCGCCACCACACACTCCGATCAGGTAGGTTGTCTTTTACCTTCCATCTAGGTCCCTGGTGGCCGCGGCCAATACCCCCGAGCGATGTGGCTGCTCCGCCGGCCGCCCGCTCTCCGTGCGGCGCAGTGGCGTCCTTGGCACGCCGCCATACAGGCCGCTACATGGAGACCCTGTGGGTGTACCAAAATGGCGCCGGGCAGAGGCAGTTCCGTTTCCGGGTGGCGGCCATGTTTCCCGTAGCCTATCTCCGGGAGGAGATAGAGCGGGACACCCAGGACGTCCAGGGGCGGGAGTTTAAAAAAAAAAAAAAAAAAAAGAAAAAAAATATAATAAAAAAAAAAAAAAAAAAACCACTTAGATTGCAAATTAACCCTTGGATACATGCCCTTCCCATCAGTACCATGGAAGAGTATAACAAAAGACAGCGGCATGTGCAGGTGTGTCCACCAACCTGCACGGGGTCAGCCGGGGACGGGGCCTGAGCTTATGCAGGAAGCAGTTAAAAAGGCCCTCTAAGCAGAGGATCCTGGTGGCTGATCATGTCTGACGCTTCTCCACCCTGCCCTGCAGATCCTGCAAGCCAGGACAGCTCCAAGGTAAGCCAGAATACTCTAGTATTATCTCTGTCTTAACCTCTCTACAGAACTGCCTACCTACAGGCAGTCTTTGACCACCTGCCTCATAAGGTTTTTGTTTACTATGCTTGCTTCTAGGCAAAGACCCCCGAGGAAAGGAAGGTGAAAGACAAAACATGTGCCTCATGCAGCCACAGGCTTTCTCCAGATTGGAAAAAACCCCTATGTCAGAAATGCATAGACAAAATGGTGGCCAAAGAATCGCAGGGATTTTTGAAAGACCTGCTCAATTCTTTTAAGAAAGAAATTCAGAGCACCATGGCGCCACTACGCTCAGCTATTGAAAAATTAGAAGCGCCATCAAGTGTCGGTCAGGCCAGTATCCCATCTACCAGCGGAACATACATTCCGGCGGAAAACAAGGTACAGGCAGAACAAGAGGTGGATTCAGATGAATCCGAGCAATCTGAATCGGAAGACGGAATCTGTTCAGACTCAGAGGAGGAAGATGACACTGCAGACTGCAACCTGTTTCCCTCAGAGGATACAGACAGTCTTCTTAAAGCCATCACTGACACTCTAGGCATTAAAGAACAGAAAACCGCAGAACTCACTATACACGACAGGATGTACACGGGGCTACAGCCCAAGAAGCCAAGAACGTTCCCTGTACACCAAACCCTTAAAGACATAGTCAAAAAAGAATGGGAAGACCCAGAGAAAAAACTGTTTATACCCACCACAATCAAACACAGAAGCAGACATCAAAACCTGGGCTAAATGCCCCAAGGTTGATGCCTCTCTGGCAAAAATTACAAACAAATCTGACTTGGCCTTTGATGACGCAGGTACCCTAAGCGACCCCATGGGCAAGAAAATAGAAGCCCTCCTGAAAAGGGCATGGGAAGCAGGGGCGGCAAACCTAAATCCGGCTATTGCTTCCACCTGCACAGCCCGGACTTTGCTAATCTGGTTAACCCAGCTGCAAGAGCTACTGGAAAACGACATGCCCAGGGTAGAACTAATAAAAACCATCCCCACACTAACTAGAGCGGCAGCCTTCTTAGCAGATGCCTCAGCGGAAACTGTCAGAATATCCTCTAGGACCACGGCACTACTGAACTCAGCCCGCAGAGCCCTGTGGTTGAAATCTTGGGGAGGGGATGCCCCTTCCAAGAACCGATTATGTGGGATCCCATTCACTGGAGACCTACTGTTTGGACCTGAACTGGAAACAGTCCTGGATAGGACTGCAGCAAAGAATAAGGGGTTCCCTCAAACCAAGAAGAAACAAGGGAAGGTGCCCTTTCGGCATTTCAAGAAATTTAACAAGCCAGGGGCAAAAAAGCGCTGGGGTCAACAAAACAAAAAAGGCAAAGGTGAATTCATCCTCAAGCCTACTAACCAAAAGAACAAAAAACAATGACTGCCTCCAGGTGGGGGGCAGACTTGTGGCCTTTTCCCAACAATGGAAGGAGACAACAGAAAACAAGTTCATATCGCGCACCATAGCGGACGGCTACGCGATAGAATTCTCCATCCGCCCCCCAACCAAATACCTAGCAACCATGCTACCAAAGGACAGCGACCAAGCAAGAGGTTTTTTAGAATCCCTGCAGAACCTGCTGGATCAGAAGGTGATTCGTCACGTTCCTCAAGAGTAGGAACAAAAGGGCTTCTATTCACATATCTTCGCAAAAAGAAAACCATCAGGCAAACTAAGACTGATACCAAACCTCAAACCACTCAACCGAGGGATAAAATACAAGAGATTCAGAATGGAATCTATCTATTCGATCAGGAACATCCTGCCGCGGGAGACATTCATGGCAACACTAGACCTACAGGATGTAAAAATACAATCAGACAACGCCACGACCGTCGCATACCTAAACAGACAAGCTGGTACAAAGTCCCAAAACTTGATGAAGCTGACACAATCAATCCTACTATGGGCAGAAGCGAACACAAGATCGATATCCGGTATTCATCTGAAAGGAACAGACAATACATTGGCAGATTTCCTGAGTCGGAAAACGATAAAACAAACAGAATGGTCACTGAACCAAACAACCTTCGCTCAAATCACTCAAAAATGGGGAGTACCCGAGGTAGATCTATTCGCTTCCAAGGCAAATGCAAAATCTCCGATATTTTTCTCCCTGGACCCTACAGATGGCAACAGCGGGGTAGATGCTTTCAACCAAAGCTGGAAATGGCATCTGTGCTATGCATTCCCTCCAACTGCCATAATCCCAAAGGTAATTCAAAAAATCAAGGCAGAGAAAACAACGGTGATACTAATAGCACCGCACTGGCCCCAGAGAGCATGGTTCAGTCACTTGAAAAACCTCAGCATACAACCTCAGCTGACACTGACGGACCGGCTGGATCTACTGTCACAGGGTCCGGTCAACCACCCGAACCACAAGATCCTGAAGCTCTCGGCTTGGTTACTGAGAGGGTAAAACTCCAGAACAAAGGACTGTCAGACAGAGTAATCAACACCATCTTAAACAGCAGGAAGCCGGTAACGAGGGCTATCTATGAGAAAATAAGGAAAAAATTTGTTTCTTGGTACAAAGACAGACCAACCTCAAACGGCGGAATAATTCCAATAGTTTTGGACTTTCTACAGGATGGTGCAGACAAACATATCACCAAGTACCCTGAAGGTACAAATTGCAGCACTTTCCTCGTTCATGGATACTAGACTAGCGGAGGACCCGCTGATAAGACGATTCCTTATAGCACTTAAAAGAAATAGACCAGCCAAAGTGCACAGAACTCCCACCTGGGACATGGGCACGGTACTTAAGGGCTTTCTTTCCCCTCCGTTTGAACCTATCAAAGATAGCTCAGACAAAAACCTCACGTTAAAAACTGCGCTCCTTCTGGCCCTAGTATCCGCCAGAAGAGTGAGTGAAATCCAAGCTCTGTCTACAATAGAACCATACTGTCTGATACATCTGGACAAGATAATTCTCTCTCCAGATCCGGCTTTCCTACCCAAGGTCTCTTCTACGTTCCATAGAACCCAAAACATCGTCATACCCTCACTTCCAACAACCATGGATAGTAGGAAAAGGGACATTTACAGTAAACTAGATGTAAGGAACACGCTCATAATGTATCTCGAAAGAACGAAGGAATGGCGTAGAACGACCTCCCTTTTCGTTCTCTATGCAGGAGTCAACAGAGGGAAACAAGCTTCAAAAAGTACCATCAGCAGATGGATAAGGATGGCCATACAGATTACCTATAAGGCACAGAATCTCACTCCACCTAGTGAAATCAGAGCGCACACAACTAGAGCCTGGGCAACCTCGGTCGCAGAGAAAGCAGGGGCAACTCCGGAGCAGATCTGCAGGGCAGCGACATGGTCAAGCTTCAGTACTTTCGCAAAGCACTACCGGATAGACCAGCTGTCTGACCAAGACCAAGCATTTGGTCGCAAAGTGCTCCAGTCTCTAACCCCACCCTAGTAAGTATTGCTTGATACATCCTCTCGGATGCTGCCCTGGAAGACGATTCGAGAAAACAGAGTTAGGTACCTGGTAACTCTTTTTCTAAGAAGTCTCCCAGGGCAGCACTAGTTCCCAGGTACAGCGGGGGAGCTTTGAGCTTACGGGGAATTCCTTCGGTGCTTTAACACAACTGAGGCACGCAGGTAGGACTGTGAAATTTATAATGGTGGACTAATGTGTTTCCTGTTTTAGGGAGGAGGAGCCTATCTCTCGGATGCTGCCCTGGAAGACTTCTTAGAAAAAGAGTTACCAGGTACCTAACTCTGTTTTTATTGCCTTAAAAAACGACATACATAGAAAAAAGCCCATATCCCTATATCCCCCTATATGTTAGACTAAAGGGGAAGGCCCTCCAAAAAAGTGGGGATTCTCCCCAGTGGTCTAACCTAGCCCAACAACTAAAACGCAAACTGCGTAAAAGGTGTAAATGGAAAAAGCCCTTTACAAAAAAGGAGGGAACACACAGATCACACAGTCTGCAGACCTTATCCCTCCCCTAGTAAAAAACACCCCCTATGTATACTTAATAAACACATAGATCACCCATAGGACCACAGTCATGCAAACAGTTCCTAGTGTGGGGCAGTGTATTCCCGTAAAACAGGTTATATCTCACTATCCCACAGTGGAATAGGGCACAGCCTGAAATGCACTAGATGAAAACCACCCGTAGGGCTCCCAGTCATCAGTCAGTCAATAAACAATTAAATGCATATATTGTACGTCCTACTAATAGTCTTGTCCTGCTGAATTGTGTATAATTAAAGGAAAGGAAACGTTTTCAGATACTCCAAGGGTTATATACAATTACAAGTTACTCAGTTCTTCAGAAGAAGGCATTGCACAGAGCATTAAAAGAAGTACCTTTTCCATCATTGCAGATGAAACAAAGGATCTAAGTAAATCAGAACAACTGTCTGTCGTAGTCCGATTTTTTTACAATCAGATCGTCCATGAACGGTTCTCACAATTCTACCGAGCAGATGGCCTTGATGCTGAATCTCTAACAGGATACATATTCCAGGTCCTAGCATCTCTAGGCATTGATAAAAATTATTGTGTTAGAAAAGGCTATGATGGAGCCTCTGTAATGAGTGGCCGGCTTAATGGTGTGCAAGCACGCATTAAAAAGGAGGTGCCTTGTGCACTTTACATTCATTTGATATTCATTTCATGTAAATCAGTAATGCTCCCTAAAGCTGCCCTACTTAAATGAAAATCAATGATATAGTATTTTAAATGAAAAAATAGTGGCGCGGGGGGCAGGAGGCGGAGCCTAGCGGAGCAGACATGCATTGTTAGAGCTCCACACCGCTGAGGAGAGAAGAGAAGGACAAAGCGGAGCCTGCAGGCTCAAAAGGTATCCATTTGAACCTTTTTACCCCAGGGAACAAACTGTGAAAGTTTGGGCAGGAAATATGGTACTGGGAGGAAACCGTAGCAGAAATAAAAATCACCTCACAAAGAGCTCACAGGCGCTCACTGCAGCTGAAGCAGCACCAGTCACCTCACAATATACAGCACCAGGGCGCTCTCACAGACAGAAAATGTCACAGCAAGACTCTCCATTTGAGTCAGATACAGAACAAATCCTCTCACAAACTTCTCCACAAGCCTCCTCAGTATCCCCAGTAATATTATTACAATTTGAAAAGATGCTTCATAAGGCTTTAAAACAAACCTCAGACCAAATAACAAAAAGCCTAACCAAAGAAATAAGAGAGCTGGGAAACCGTACCGCAGCCTTAGAAATAAAAATGGATGAAATTGAAATTACAACCCAAGAAAATATAACAGAATTGGAACAATTAAAAAAAGAGAATTTAATACTTCAAACTAAGCTCGAAGATTACGAAAATAGATCCAGACGTTCAAACTTGCGCATAAGGGGAATACCTGAAACTGTGACAGACCTGCAATCTACTATTACTGCTCTATTACAAGAACTAAAGCCAGATATCCCTATTGAACGTTTAGAACTGGACAGAGTACACAGAGCCCTCACAGCCAAAAAGAAAGATGCACCCCCACGTGATATAATCACAAAATTTCATTATTACAGAACGAAAGAACAAATACTAATTGCTGCAAGAGAAAAAAAGGAACTTAATTTTCAAGGACACAATTATCAAATTTTTGCTGACCTATCCCAACTTACTATTACTAAAAGACGATCCATGAAACCCCAACTAATGGAACTGCAACGCCACAACATTATGTATCAATGGGGCTTCCCCTTTTCAGTCAGATTTAACTACCAAGGTACAATTTACAGAAGAAGATCAGCAGATGAACTACAACAAACCCTTTTAAAATTAAATCTGACAGAACCCACAAGCAGCAACACTCCCACACGCAGAAGAATGGCATCATCTTCACCTTCAGGCAACAAAATGGGAATCATCATTCTCACAAAAGAGGCCGTTATGCCACATCATCCATGGACCAAGAAGATTCAATGGACTGACATCCTAATTCCTGATATCTCTTCATTTATTATACTAAGAGATGGTTCTCTATAAAAAACCTATATTTATAACTGAATGTAACTGCATTCTGATAGTCACACACTGTGTGGGATCATGTTACATTCCAGTTATATTTCTTATTACTTCTGATTCATATAGCCTTAGAATATATAAGTGAAATAAGGAAATTCTTGTTCAGTTATATATTTTCAGGTAATAACAATAGATTTATTACTTTTTAGGACAAATATGTTCAATAATCCAGAAGTAATGGAAGCTTTTTCTTTCTTTTCTTAAAACAAATATATTATTACCTAACTAGTTCCTAGAATTATGTTTTTGTTTATTCTAATCTGAAGCAATACAACCTCAATTTTATGAGTTAACATATCTAAACAGTTACATATGAATAAAATATGTAATTGTTTACTCTAAAAGGGTTAAAATCCCAAAATAATTCAAACTATCTTCATCAATACCAAAGTTATTAACAGTACCTTTCTAACTGAATTATTTAGCCTAGGGCAAGACTAACCATATACAACCACCCTGGAATAAATAATTTCAACAAAAACTATATTCTGCACTCCAATTAATGAAACATCATTTTGATGTCTTTTGACATAGCACTTCTCTCCTGTAAGCGGAAGATCCGTGTACCCCCATTAGCCCTCCTCATTCTCCCAACCATATTATGTGGGAGTGTGACGAAGGCACTTATTCCCCTGAGAGAGATATTTATTCTCTTTCACGGGTAAATTGTGATTACTTGCAAAAAATAATTTATACAATGTATCATCTAATCTCATATGTTTTTTGTTTACTCTTTACTCCAGAATTCACTGGTTTCTTTTCTATCTATTCATCTCTTCAGTCCACACAGGTTGATCTGCGCAGTCAGCTCTGCATAACAAAAAGTAAGTCAAAACTATTTGATCTATTGCCATGGCACCACTGAATATACTTTCCCTGAATGTTCAGGGAATAAATGTCCCTCAAAAAAGGACCAAAGCCTTCCGTACTTTCCATAACAAGAAGGCTTACATAGTATGCCTCCAAGAAACACACTTCACCAAAGATTCTACTCCAAAATATATTTCTCCTTTTTATCAACAAATTTACACGGCTTCTGCCTGTACCAAGCAAAGGGGAACTCTAATTGCATTTCACCGATCCACACCATTCACCTTATCATCAGAAATTAAAGACCCAGAAGGTAGATACCTGATACTCATGGGTTATATAATGGATACAGCAATCACGGTGATTTCCTACTACGCTCCTAACAAACAACCTACACCATTCCTCTCACATATATTACAAGTGATTAATACACACAAAATAGGTACAGTGATAATGTGTGGGGATTCGAACCAGGTCCTCCTCCCATTTCTAGATAAATCACCTTTTACACCATCCAAAATAACCTCTAGATTACCTTTTTCTCAACTTCTTTCCAAATACAATCTGGTAGATTCATGGAGAGAAAGTAACCCAATGAAAAAGAAATTCATTTATTTCTCGCACCCTCATCAAACCTTCACCAGAATAGATCATATTTTTCTAACAATAGGAATGATACCAGAAATTATTGCATCAGATATAATTCCGATTCCGTGGTCTGACCATAATGCAGTATACACTACTATAGCCTCAGCCATACCAAAAGCGCATGACCCAACGTGGTACTTACCGGACATAATGCTCAAACACCCACTACATCAGATGGCCATTGAACAAGCTTTAAAGGAATACATATCAATTAATAATACAACAGACATCTCCCCAATAACACTGTGGGAAGCTCATAAGCCTGTCTTGCGTGGTACAATACAAAGACAAATGGCACTATTTAAACGGGAACGCAAAAATCTAGCAAAAAAACTAGAACTCAATTTTAATGCAGCCTACATATCATTTCAAGATAATCCATCTCAGAGTACAAAATCTCATCTGGAAAAATCTAGATTGGAATACGATCTATTTCTCACTGAGTCAGTTGATAAATCCCTCAAACGCTCCAAACACAATTTCTACATGAATACAAACAAACCAGGTACATATTTGGCTCGGGCATTAAATTCAACTAACAAATCTTTCAAACCAATACGTTTGAAATTATCAAAAAATGTTTACACTTGTAATCCAGTTAAAATAGTCCATAAATTTCACTCACATCTCGCAACTTTATACAAGACAAACAATGAATTTAATCCTACAGAAGCTGAATCCTTCTTCTCAAAAATAACCTTACCTGAGTTATCTCAGAATCAAAAAAGCAGTTTGGATGAGCCTATAACTATAGATGAAGTTGCTAACGCCATAAAAGACCTAAAACTTAACAAAAGACCAGGCCCAGATGGCTACTCGGCTTTATACTATAAAACATTCTCAGAAATACTCTCTCCCATTCTCACTGAAACTTTTAACAAACTTCTAGATGGACATTCTTTTCGGCAAGAAACACTAATGGCAATTGTTTGTATGATCCCAAAACCCCTTTCTGATGATACTTCCTGTGTGAATTATCGGCCTATCTCTCTGTTAAACCTCGACATTAAATTATTAGCAAAAATAATAGCAAAACGCCTCAATAGCATTATAGGGAAATTAATACATAGAGATCAAGTAGGCTTCATGCCAAATAGACAGGCAGGCGATAATATACGCAGGGTAGTGTTATTGGCACATATTGCTAAAAAACGGAAAATCCCTTTATGTTTTCTATCTCTCGATATTAAGAGGGCATTTGACACAGTATCCTGGCAATATATGCAATATTCATTACAAAAATGGGGTTTTGGACCCCATTTTTTAACATGGATCAAAGCATTATATAATAAACCCAAAGCCTATATAAAATATGCTGGATACAAATCTGAAGCTTTTAATATCGAAAGAGGTTGCCCATTATCTCCCTTATTATTTGCCCTTATACTCGAACCCATGGCCCAATACATCAGAACAAACCAAACTATAACTGGCATTGAAGTAGGAGGTATTACACACAAATTATGTATATTTGCAGACGATATACTACTTTTTCTATCATCACCACAGGTCTCTGGTCCTAACTTAATACCAGCTCTTGATGGATTTGCAGCCCTATCCGGCCTTATGATTAATCCTAAGAAATGCCTAGTGTTTAATATTTCACTCACAAACATGGAATTGATCCCGGCTAGGGCTGCACTCCCATTCACATGGGCAGAAAAATCAATCCCATATCTTGGAATTCATTTAACAGCATCTCATTCTGACTTATTCTCAACCAATTATCCTCCTGTATTAAGACAGATCACAAATCTAATAAAACAATGGTCGCAACTTCCTTTATCCTGGATAGGGAAGATTAATGCAATCAAAATGACTATTCTACCCAAATTGCTTTATCTATTCAGAGTCCTCCCTATTCCAATTCCTTCCTATTTTTTGAGAATAGTACAAAAAAGAGCAACTTCGTTTATATGGGGCTCTTCTAAACCACGTATACCTATACACACACTACATCTTCCCAAAAATAAAGGAGGCCTGGGAAACCCTAATTTTACTAACTACTACAGAGCAGCACATTTGGCCAGTCTGTCCAAATACCATGCAAAACAGGAAATCCCATTATGGGTATTTATAGAGGCTTCAGAAAATGACCCTCTATTAATATCAAATTTATTATGGCTTGATCCTAAAGACCGCTTTAAAATTCATAATCCCATAACTAAACACTTCTTATCTCTCTGGGATAAACTAAAAACCAAATATCAGTTACAATCTCCACACAATCCTCTCCTTTCTTTTATCAGAAATCCGGCCTTTTATCCGGCATGGATCTACCCAAATTCTTTTAAAGCTTGGACAACATCAGGCATTCAGACACTAAATGACTTCATAGCATCTAAATCATTCCTTCCATTCCCATCGCTTAGAGAAAAATATGATCTACCAAACTCTGAGATATTCAGATATCTCCAAATCAAAAATTTCTATACACCATTCCTAAAGGGGGATACACCATTATCCCAATTATCCATTTTTGAATCAATCTGTACAAAAGATCCATTTGCTAAAGGTACAATTTCATCACTTTATAATCAATTATATGGAGTAGCAAATCTTAATAGACCCTCTTACGTTCAGAGGTGGGAGGAGGACCTGGGACGAACTTTAGAAGACACGGACTGGTCTAACATATGGCTCACATCTAAGTCATCTTCACCCAACATCTTAGCACTGGAGACAAATTATAAAGTCCTAACTCGCTGGTACCTTGTACCCGCTAGAGTGGCAAAATATTCACCTAATACCTCAGCTCTTTGTTTTCGAGGATGCCCAGAAATAGGCACATATTTACACATATGGTGGACGTGCCCAGTAATCCAAACCTTCTGGAAGGAAGTCTTCGTGACTGCATCTAAAATATTTAAAAAAATAATACAACCAGATCCATATTTAACTTTACTTAATCTAAAACCGGAATGGTTAACACTCTCTCAATTCAAACTTATGATCCAACTAATAACGGCTGCAAAACAAACAGTGGCCAAGGCATGGAAATCTCCTACATTGGTACTAGCAGAAACAATTCACAGAATGAATAATACAATGTCCCATGCTAAGATGGTAGCCATCGATCAAAATCAAATTCCAAAATTTGAAAAACTTTGGCATCCTTGGATAAAACAACAGTTCCTGTCAAACTTCAATGACTCTGTCCTGTTGCCATGGTAACAGATTAAATGACTTACAGAGACACCCATTCTAAGGCTTCAAAGAGAACTAAAAAGAATAATAAACTGATGAGCGGGACAACCTTGTGGACCATACCTCTACCTTTCAACCCTTTTTCTTCTTTCTCTTTCCTTTTCTCCACCTTACGATTAAAGCTCATTATCAGAATTTATTTGACCTATATACACTCTACCTGTAAACAATATGTATAGTAGGTATAAATCATTTAAATACCTACAAAAGTAACTAAGGAAATGATATATATCTTTAATTTAGGTTTACGTGAACCCAATGTTTAATATTTGAAATTTCATGATATTTACCTATATAAACCCTACTGTAAAACAATGAGCTTACTTTATAGATCCTTGTAAACTTACTTTATGTATCTTTATAACATTGTATACTCAATAAACTTCTTTTGACAAGGAACTTCCAGTGACCATTATGAGAGAGTGAGAGTGATAACATCAAATCTAACACACCTGCTCCCCATTCACAACTGAGACCTTGTAACACTAACAAGTCACATGACACCGGGGAGGGAAAATGGATAATTGGACTCAATTTGGACATTTTCACTTAGGAGTGCACACACTTTTGTTTCCAGCGGTTTAGACATTAATAGCCGTGTGTTCAGTTATTTTGAGGGGACAGCAAATGTACACTGTTAAACAAGTTGTACACTCACTACTTTACACTGTAGCAAAGTGTCATTTCTTCAGTGTTGTCACATGAAAAGATATAATAAAATATTTACAAAAATGTGAGGGGGGTACTCACTTTTGTGAGATACTGTAAATGTGTACAGAAGAATATATGTAACAATCCATCAGAGAGATAGCCTGTGAAAGCCAACAAGAGGAAGGGAGAGTCATTGGTCTTGAGGAAAGAGGTGCTTATGAAAAAAAAAAAAACAATGGGTCCCATTTCTTATCAAAATATGTTCTGGGATTATGTAATGCATGAAAGATCCTTTCCATGAGCATTATAAAGTCTATTCTAGATTTGACTTGTGACATAGATAGTATGAATAAGTTTCTCTTGTATATGGGTAACTCCTTGAAGAGGGGCAAATATTAGGCAATTAGGTACTACCTCTTAAGTAATCTTATAGCTGTTTTATGAATTTTAAAGAATCTAGTACACTTACGAAAGTTGGTCAGACAATCATCCCAATCTACTACTTGTAGTAAATTGAGAACCACAATCTGCCTCCCATTTATCCACAGGAGACAATGACAATGTCACCTGAGAGTTAGCACAAGCCATGAGGTTGTAAAGATCTAAAATAGTACCCCTACCCTTCGGGGTGCTCTGGCAGATCTTTTCATAGAAGGTTGGGGGCGAATTGCATGTCAAAGCATAGTGAGTGGAATAAAAGTGGTGAATCTACAGATATGCAAACTGCTTAAGCTGGGGAGCCTGCCTAGCTGTTTGAACAGGTTGCATATGAGGATTTATCTTGAAAGTGGGACCAAGAAGTTTGTTTTGAGATATCCACAAACAACATTTTGAGACCTTAGCGAAGCCTGAAATAAAGGCAGGGCTTCCTAAAAAGGAGGCCTGAGGTGGGGTAGGGGAGGCCAAATTATATTTCCATTCATATAACGACCAAATTTGAAGGGATTGCGCAACAACAGTATTAAGTGGGGTAATATCTTTCACAGAAACACTCTTAGACCAGAGTAGTCCTGGGAGAAATTAGGAAGCGATAGACTCGCTTTCTAACATCTAACCCAAGGAAAGTTGAAGTTATATATGTTCCATTTGTCAACTGCTTTCAGGATTACTATGAGAAACTTTATAACTTATTTCCAAGAGGGACTGTACCAGACCCCCAACCCATCTCTCTCTGATTGACGATTACTTTTAACCTTTGAATATACTTAGATTATTTCCTCAGGCTAGGTAGGCTATGGAGGGTCCAATTACTGAAACCAAAGTCTTAACAAAGATGCAGGATATTTAAGCAGGAAAGGCCCCAGGACCTAATGACTTTTCCTTACTTTACTATCGAACGTTTTCTTGTCCTCATACCACACTTTGTCCGCTCCTATAGTGCACTTCTGGATGATGCATCCTTTCCCACAGATTCCCTGCATGCACATATAAATTTAAATTCAAAGAAGGGTAGGGATCGGTCAGATTGTGCGAACTAAAGCCCCATCTTGTTACTAAATCTAATGATTAATCTCAAGCTTTTCACAAAAATATTGGCCAATCAAGCTATTCCTTTTGTATCCACACTGGTCCAATGTGACAAAGATGCAGGATATTTAAGCAGGAAAGGCCCCAGGACCTAATGACTTTTCCTTACTTTACTATCGAACGTTTTCTTGTCCTCATACCACACTTTGTCCGCTCCTATAGTGCACTTCTGGATGATGCATCCTTTCCCACAGATTCCCTGCATGCACATATAAATTTAAATTCAAAGAAGGGTAGGGATCGGTCAGATTGTGCGAACTAAAGCCCCATCTTGTTACTAAATCTAATGATTAATCTCAAGCTTTTCACAAAAATATTGGCCAATCAAGCTATTCCTTTTGTATCCACACTGGTCCAATGTGACAACGTGTCAGAAACCATGAAATCAGGCTGAGACAGAAGTACAGTTAAATCACACTTGTTTAATAATAAAAGTAAATAGAACAAACGTAGGCAAAACATAGCCAGAGTTCAGTAACCAGAATGGATAGTCAGCCAAGCCAGAAGTCAGGGATCAATGTAGTGGAACAGCAAGCAGGATCTGGAGCCAGAAGGGATGTCAGCAAACCAAGTCTGGAATAGGATCGCAGGAGAGGAGAGTTTCTGTGATGTTGACCAAGGCGAAGGCAGAGCTCCTCTGGACTGGACGGCTTAAGTAGGCAGGACTGATGAGCAGGATATCATCAACAGCTGAGTAACTGTGGAGAAATAGGAGCTGGCAATTAACCAACAGCTGAGCGGCAAGCTCAGAGGAGGAAGGGCTGAGCCCAGCCCTGACACGAAGTCAGGTTTATCCTGAATAGGGAAGCTAAGGATGACACTTGCAGAGCTCTGAACTTAATACACCTGGCCAGATCAAGGATCACTCCGACTCTGTTGATTTCAGCGGATGCAGCGAAGACCTTTGATCAGGTCAGTTTGCTCTTCAAGAATTGCATGCTTTGGCATGTGGGAATACTCACCAATATGTGCACTTGGATAGATGCAATTTACTCACAACCAACAGTGGCAGTCAGGGCAAATGAAGCAGTCTCCTCATCATTCACCCTGATCAATGGGATCCGACAGGGACGCCCTCTCTCGCCTCTAATATTTGCGCTTGTTTTGGAGCTCCTGCTATGCCATATCAGAGATAACCCAGATATCAAGGATATTTACATTGGTAGTGCACTTCACAAGGTCACAGCATATGACGACGATCTGTTATTTTTCCTGATTAGACTCAAGATCACCATTCCTAATTGTAATTCCTGAGATGTACAGTATGTGGACCCCTCCAATTATAACATTCATGTGCACAAATCAAAAGCCTTAAACATGAATCTACCCCCAAAAACGTTATTAAGAATTCAGCATAACTTTCCCTTTTCGTGGGCTCATAATAAAATCAAATGCCTGGGCATTTACCTTACTCAGTTTCTCCTGGAGATATTTAGGAAAAAAACTTTCTCCCTTAGATGGGCACCAACGAGAATGGATCATAAACACTGGCACCAATAATCTTTTGCTTGGTTTGTGTCAGGGCTGGACTCAATCCTTCCTTCTCTGAGCTGGCCGCACAGCTGTCGGCTAATTGCCAGCTCCTATCTTTCCACAGTTACTCAGCTGTTGATGATATTCTGCTTGTCAGTCCTGCCTACTTAAGCCGTCCGGTCCAGAGGATCTCTGCCTTCGCCTTGGTCAACATCACAGAGACATCGAAAAGAGTTGCTTTGCTGACATCCCTTCTGGCTCCAGATCCTGCTTGCTGTTCCACTACATTGAATCCCTGACTTCTGGCTTGGCTGACTATCCGTTACGGTTACTGAACTTTGTCTATGTTTTGACTATGTTTGTTCTTTTTACTTTTATTATTAAACAAGTGTGATTTAACTGTACTTCTGTCTCGGTCTGATGTCATGGTTTCTGACAGTTTGAGAGGAATGGCACCTTGAAGATGACAGTTCTACCGACACTATCTATTGCAGACCCTGCCAGTGGCCATTCCATGCTCATTACTCCAGCTGAAAAGGTGGAATTTTTGAACTTCCTTCTGAGCTATGAAACTAAATGAATATCATACTGTTTTTTGGCCTTGCCAGAAGTGATCGGGGGTATCGGATTCCTAGACCCAGGAATCAAATACTATTACGTTGTAGACCCGATGAGAACCTTAGATTGGATCAACCACATATCGGAGAAAAGCTGGGTGGGGTTGGAGCAGGATATGTCCCAAATCCTGCTGCAGACCCTAATGGTTGACCTTGGCAGACCACAACCTCAAGACATTACTTGAACTCAATTCCGTTTGACAGAATACCTCAAGGGCCTGAAACTCCCTTTGAGAAACATTGTTTAAATCCTTCCCCCTCTTGACATGCTTTATCAATTTATTACTCCCTGTTGAATCTCACTAAGGGCTTTGTACAACCCTTCATACAGAAGTGGGAACAAGCTTTGGACTGGACATTCACTAGTAAACCGAGAGAATGTATTTTTTTTTTTTTTGCTCACTGCTTCTCGAATAGATATAAAGTTATGACTTTCTGGTGCAGGGTACCCACCCTTCTGCATAAGACCTTTCCTTTGGTCTCCCCTATGTGTTGGCCTACTTCATCTTATACCATTCTTGAGGTATAGACACAAGAGATTCTTCTTGATCCACCTGTTTAATGCCACTAAAGTTTGTATCCCACAAAAATGTAAGAGTCAGGACCCCCCAACAGTTGGCCAGTGGATAGCTGTGGTAAATGAGATAAAAGCTTAAAGACCGCTCTGAAATGGAAAGAGAATGGTTTCGCAAAATATGATTTTACTAGTACAATTTCCAATTTTCCTGGGACTACAATACATTCACATCCTCCCTGGTTACTCAGACCATCCTCACTCACAACAACAACAGACCAACCTTGGCCACCCTACAGGCTACCCTCCCCTCATTGGGGGCTGCCCCCCCCCTTTTTTTTTCCTCTCCTGTTCTCTATTCTCCAGCTTTTCCTATACACAACCTTATACCAGTTTTCTTGCCTTCTCTCGCTCATCCTGGAGCACATTATCTAAATTTTTGAAAAACTAGATACTTCTGCAAGGCGTCATATACTGAGGTTCTTGTATACTATCTACTTTACATTTCATTGATTGAGAGAACTCTACATGTATTTAGGTACATTTTTTTATATACTGTATATCTTTGCCCTCACAACAAGGATTGACATTTTGAGGTGTACATTTGACCTCCTTGCTTATGTGATGAATCCATTTAGGCTTTGCATAAATCTGCCATATTGCACAACGGTGCTTTATGCTACGCTGAAGGATGAAATAAAAATGTATACATTTACAAATCAAAATGAATGGGCTGAAACTCACTTCACCGCTCAAGAAATTGATACAGACTGCATTTTTTTCTAAGTGCAGTGCACAGGACACCATGTTCTGTGCTTCCCTGTGGTGAGGTGCAACACATGTGTAGCTTAAAGGTGTATTGGGGTGCCATTCACATTGAATAGCTTCACAGTGTACCAACACAGCATTATCGCAGCAAAGTGGTGGAAATGGGCCCTTACCATTGCTATATTGAGTTTTCACTGAATGTAGCCTCTGTTTATACAGATCTATGACAGGTTTGCTCTTAAGATTAACTCCAGGATAAGCAAATGTTGTTTAACCCCTTAATCCTGGCGGCCCTCTAAGAGGTTTCTGATGCTGGGAGGCAGAGCGGGGTTTCTGATCATGTGACTGCCGTGATTGGCTGTCACAGCAGTCACATGATCAGATAGCTCGCAATTGCAAATAGAAAGCGGGAGCTTTCCGTTAGCTGCCGGTAACTGTGCCGAGAATGTGCCGGGCAAGCTCTCTTGGCAAGGCTGTTTACATTCTGGTATGCATATATGCAGCTGCTCTGGGTTAAGGACCACCCGTCAAGGGGCCACAGTTATGCGTACCACCAGAGTGAAGGGGTTAAATACAAGAGGCATGTGTATTCTGCTCATTCATGAAATTGGCTTGGTTGTGTGATAGGCTTCTGTCAAATGGCCAGCTGTACACATGGGCTGCAAGTCGGCCAGTTTCTACTGTAATGGCTGACTTCTGCCGATATTTGGCCCTTGTGTATGGGGCTTTAACCTCTGTGCAGGAGCTTCCTGTAATAAAAAACAATCACTGTTGCTCTCTCTCTCTTTGTGCAGGGTGATTGGTCTTGTATCCACCCCCCTGTAATTTTTTGCAGGCAGCTTGAAGCGGATGGACGCTTCTAGGTCCCTCCCACAGATCTGCACTCTGTATAGGCTATGTTCAGCACAGTGATAATGTCGCTGCTACTTTTACAAGGTAATAACTAGCTAGACATGTGCAATTTGTTTCATTACGAATTCGTTTTTTAACGAATTTCGACAAATCCGTTAATTCGGAAACATCCAAATTAACGAAAACCCGTTTAACGAATTTTTCTGAATATTCGAAAATTCGTAAATTCGTAAATTTGAAAATCTGAAAATCCGAAAAACCGAAAATTTGAAAATCTAAAATAATAACTAACTATTAAATTATAGGTATTGGAATTTCCTTTCAAATTTGGCTGTTAGTGAACATAACAAGCAAGAATTTATCCGAAGTTACGAATTATCCAAAAATAATGAATGCCATATTTAAACGAATGGAACCTAGCAAATTAATAATAATAAATAACAATAATAATAAAAACTTTTTATTATTACTATTTATTTTTAATTTGTTCCGTTCTATTTGTTTAGATGCGGCATTCGTTATTTCGGATAATTTGTAACTTCAGATAAATTCGTATTCGTTACGTTCACTAACAGCCAAATTTGAAAGGAAATTTCAATACCTATAACTTAATAGTTAGTTATTATGAGTTAGTTATTATTTAGAGTTTTCGGATTTCGTTCTTTCTAATTTTTGGATTTTCTTTCTTATTTTCGGATTTTCGAATGTACAAATTTACGAATTTTCAAATTTTCTAACTTACAAATTTACGAATTTTCGAATTTTCTAACTTACAAAATTACGAATTTTCGCATTAACGAATTTACGAATTTTCGCATTTACAAATTACGGTCATAAAAAATGACCTGAAAAACAAATGAAACGAAAATGAGAGAAGTTTTCGGCAGTGCGCATGTCTAGTAATAACTGAGTGTGCATAGGCTTTTGCTGCACACCAGTGGCGGAACTACCAGGGTTGCAGCAGTCGCACTTGCGACCAGGCCCTGATGTTCTGCCACTGTCCTGGGGGGCTTCTAGGCAATGATCGGGACCATCCCATCCCTCCACCATCCCTCTGTCCCTGATCCCATTCCTCTGCCACTGATCCCATATCCCACCACCATCCCTCTGCCACTGATCCCATTCCTCTGCACACTGATCCAATCCCCCACCACCATCCCTTTGCCACTGATCCCATTCCTCTGCCACTGATCCCATCCCCCACCAGCATCCCTCTGTCACTGATCCCATGCCCCACCACCATCCCTCTGCCAATGATCCCATTCCTCTGCCACTAATCCCATTCCCCACCACCATCCCTCTGCCACTGATGCCATCCCCCACCACCACCCCTCTGCTATTGATCCCATCCCCTCACCACCATCCCTCTGCCACTGATCTCATCCCCCCACCACCATCCCTTTGCCACTGATCCCAACCCCCACCACCACCCCTCTGCCACTGATCCCATCCCCCCCACACCACCACTGATCCCATCCCCCCACCATCACCATTGATCCCACCACTGCCACTGATCCCATCCCCCCTCCCACCATGTCAGGGAAGAATTCTAAGAAGATCTGGCAAACATGCCAATATCCAGCATGGCCCCGCTAATTTGCACATGCGCATTAGTGAACGGCACGCAATGGCAAATCTTTGTACGCTATGCACTAATTGCCAGCATCCACTTGCCTATATAAGGACAGCAGTTGCTCTCACAATTTGCTGGATTATCATCAGCCTTGTATCCTGTGTTCCTGTGCCTTGTGCTTTGCTTGACTACCTGTTACCAACCCGGCTTACCCCTGACCTGCTCTGGCTTCTCTCCTGGCTCTGACCCCGGCTTGCTCCATGGACCTGCTCCTGCCTTGTTCCTGATTGACTTCCTGTGTTTGACCCCGGATTGATCTCTACCACGCTTCTGCCTCTGCTCCTGACTGACTTCCTGTGTTTGACCCCCGGCCTGGCTTCTGACCTTACTTCTGCTTACCCATTTGTCAAGATCTGCCAGCACATCCAGAGAATCACCTGCTGTGACTACTCCTCTACTCCTGGGTGTCATCATATCTGGAACCATCAGACAGCATCATCTTCAGGCAGCCTGTGCATCTTTGGGCATAGCTCTCTCTGTCATCACCTTCAGGGGTACTCTGCATTTAGCCACAAGGGAAGCCCTCTCTTGTCACTTAAGCCTACAGTCGGGTACGTGACACACCACCACCACTGCCACTGATACCCCCCCCCCCCACAACCACTACTGCCACTGATTCCAAGGGGTCACTCAGAAGGATGTAAGAGGGGACTCTGCAGGTAATGTCTTAGTACCTCCAGAGTTCCCCCTTATATCTTCCAGAGTGCTCCCTTACATCCTCCAAAATGCCCCCTAGTAATAGTAAAGTCAGTGGTAGAACTACCTGGGTCTCAAAGGTCGCATTTGCAACTGGGCCTTGGCGTTCCACCATTATGTGGGGGTCTCAAGACCGCAGGAGGGGCCCGCTGCAGAACATGAGAAAGGGCCCCTAGATGGGGTCAGCGGGGCCCTTCATGGTTTCTTGCATCGGAGCCCTGAAAGTTGCAGTTACACCTCTGGTGCACAGTAGATTTAGATTCCATTTGATTATTGGGGAATAAATTTAACTAAAAGCCTTTCTGCCCAGAGATCAGCTTTAAGTATATGTACTGCCTCTCCACTGTTTAATTGGCTGTGAACCTTTACTCAGAATTATACACTTATCTTTTCTGACATTCATTTGAACAGCAACCACATATGCTGTTTGTTAAAACAATCAGCATCAATTCTCTTGATGAATTTCAGCACAAGAAAAGGTTAATATTCATGCAGATAAATGAATATACTACAGTTGTATGGATAATTAAGCAGCTGCATACATGCTGTAGAGGTAATTAGTAAAGTAACAGCCCCTTACATTTCATTCGCACATGATTAGTTATTGCACAGCGAAGCCTGCTATTGTGGATGGCTTAAAAGGGATGGCAAAGGAGGTTAAAACAATGTAGTATCAAAGATAGGCAAAAGGTAGTAAAAGAAATAGGGGTGGATAGTTGAGAGAAATAAAAGTGGTGAGCATATTTGTACAATGGTAGCTGATTCTCAAGTTAAATTGATAGCTAATTGCTCAGGCGGCATTTGCTGAACTTAGTTACTGTCATTCTTCTGTTTTTTTACATATATATTCAGGTTTGCTACTACTGTGAGATATGGTATAAATCTTTTCTGAGGTCGAACTCCCTAAAGCTTGCTTGTGAAAAAAAAATTCCCACCTCTTGGTCCTTTAACTGTCAGATGTACTTCCACACATCACAGAAGGGTCGTTTTAATACATAGATGGGCCCAGGGCAAGTAGGTGTCCCCCCTCAGCCAATTCCTCACTCCGGTAAAGAACAACCGATGAACCATATCAAATAATATAATGAAAACACAGAGAAGATATATTGTAGCTAGTCATTAGTTCATGTAGTACATAGAGATTTGTGTATATAAATTTAAAATAAAACAACTGGGACCATGAATGTACAATAGAATTAGTTAGCTAAAGTTACAAGTTACATCCTTATTTACGGTAAAGCATGTGACATAGTGCCAAGTGGATCCCCCATACCCCCAAAACAGCCCCCCTCTGATAGTGTGCAGGAGTTCTTCAGATTTGAAATTGGTACAATTGTTAGGGAGGAGATCTATGAATGGACTACAAGTCCTGTCCACTACAATGGCAGATGGACTTGTAATTCCCAATGTAATACAAGTGTGGTTATCACCACATTTATGGTTCATTGATACTTCCTCCAGCTCTCCAACTGAAAGCTCAAAGGCAGAGTCTCCAGAAGCCTGGCATTGCACCCCGCAATCCACTGAGCGCAGTTGCAGTGCTTTGCAGAATCATTCGCAAAGAAATTATAAAGTCAATTTTTTTCTGCAAATATATGTGCATTTTTTAATTTTGCAAAAGGTGGGCATAGCCTTTAATCTGTCTGACACATTTGTTTTTATATATTTAATCAAGTCTCCATTAGAGAAGGAAAATGGACCACTTAGCGGATATCTGCTGGCAGAGTGTGAAGTACTTCCCAATAGAGAAAGCCCATGCTTAAAGACAGCATGGATTCCATCCTTCTGCTTAATTGAAGATCACCCGGGGACAATAAAGATTCAATTTTAAATGTTCTAGTGTGCTTTGAGGAAACTGATTTCAATTTTATTGGTCTAATAAAGAAGTAAAATATAGCTTTATTAGGTGCTATCCTGATAAGGCAGTACCTCCTTATTGGGGTTGTGATATCACACGGGGTGGGGCACAGTGGTCACAAAGCTCTAATTTAGGCAAAATATGGTACCCATCCTGAGTGGCCAACCTCTTGTATTCACAGTGCATCAGGCTGACCATTCTGCATGGGACCCAGAAGCAAGAGGAGATCACTGAAGCAGTGATTTTCAGCTTCCAGGGGCATCTGCCAGGTATGGTATATACATAGTTCCATAGGTCCAAGCTGGACCAATGTACAGTGCCTTGAAAAAATATTCACACCCCTTGAAATTTTCCACATTTTGTCATGTTAAAACCAAAAATGTAAATATATTTTATTGGGATTTTATGTGATAGACTAACACAAAGTGGTACAAAATTGGGAAGTGGAAGGAAAATGATAAATGGTTTTCAAAAGTGTGGCGTGCATTTGTATTCAGCCCCCTGAGTCAATATTTTGTAGAACCACTTTTCGCTGCATTTAAAGCTGCAATGTCTTTTTGAGTATGTCTCTACCAGCTTTGCACATCTAGAGACTGAAATTTTTGCCCATTATTCTTTTTACAATAGCTCAAGCTCTGTCAGATTGGATGGAGAGCGCCTGGGTACAGCAATTTTCAAGTCTTGTCACAGATTTTCAATTGGATTTAGGTCTGGACTTTGACTGGGCCATTCTAACACATGAATATTGAATATGCTTTGATCTAAACCATTCCATTGTAGCTCTGGCTATATGTTTAGGGTCGTTGTCCTGCTGGAAGGTGAACCTCCGCCCTAGTCTCAGGTCTTTTGCAGACTCTAACAGGTTTTCTTCTAAGATTGCCCTGTATTTGGCTCCATCCATCTTCCCATCAACTCTGACCAGCTTTCCTTTCCCTGCTGAAAAAAAGCAACCCCACAACAAGATGCTGCCACTACCATGTTTCATGGTGGGGACGGTGTGTTTTTACTGAGATTAAATTACATACAGGTGGACTCTATATACTAATTAGGTGACCTCTGAAGGCAATTGGTTCCACTAGATTTTAGTTAGGGGTATCAGAGTAAAGAGGGCTGAATACAAATGCACACCACACTTTTCAGGTATTTTTTTTTTTTTAAATTGAAAACCATTTTCCTTTGCTTCACAATTATGTGCCACTTTGTGTTGGTCTATCACATAAAATCCCAATAAAATACATTTACGCTTTTGGTTGTAACATGACAAAATGTGGAAAATTTCAAGGGGTATGAATACTTTTTCAAGACATTGTAGCTGTAAAAATATACCATGCCTGGAATTCTTCTCTAAGTAAGGTCTGCTGTCTTCACACATTCCACGACTGAGCATAGTTCTAGTGTCACAGCTATACTAAGTGATTTTAAAGCAAACCAGCTAGCTTGGAGCTGCTGATCCTTCTGCCAGTGGCCCTCCTGCTCACCTATTACTTTGTCTCTACCATCACATGTCCCCTGTGGAACCAGTAATGCCGTGTACACATGAGCGGAATGTCCAATAGAAAAAGTCAGACGGGAGCTTTTCATCGTATATTCCGATCGTGTGTATGCCCCATCGTACTTTTTACGTTGAAAATTCTGACGGACCTAAAAAGAGAACATCTTTTTCCGATGGAACCAATTCCTATTGTGAAAACCGCTTGCCTGTATGCTGTTCCGACGTACCAAAAACGACACATGCTCTGAAGCAAGTACGAGACGGAAGCTATTGGCTACTGGCTATTGAACTTCTGTTTTCTAGTCCCGTCCTACGTGTTGTACGTCACTGCGTTCTGGATGGTCGGAATTTGGTGTGAACCGTGTGTATGCAAGACAGCTTGAGCAGAATTCGGTCAGAACTCCGTTGGAGAAACCTTCAGAGTTTATTCCGATGGGAAAACCAGTCGTGTGTACAGGGCATTAGGAGGAGGAAAAGGAGGGTGCAACTGACCAAACGTATACTATGCTTTTCAAGAAATGATCAGTAAGCTTCAAAGCATCAAACTTGAAAGAATGCATTGAGTTGCATTATACTAGAGAAGGTCACACCCAGCTTACAAACAAAACCAATAAAGCACTTTGTTAATTAAACAAATATTATATTGTAGCTTACAATAGTTTATCTATGATAAAGGGGCAAATGAAAAACATTGGTTTTAAAAGGCAAATTACAGTCTGGGGCCTAATTTAATTGTAAATCTTAAACTCGCTTAAGGCCATAGAATCCCCCAACATGACATACATGGTACCTAGCATGTGTGCAGAACATAACAGTGCAAGTACTGCTTTGGGTATCAGCAAACCTGGTAATTTATAGCAAGCAAGAGAACCTAAGGCTAAAGAAAACCATTTTTTCATTGCCTTTTTCTAAGTTAAATCAATAAAACAGCAAGACACAGTTATTTTATCCAGTTCAAGGAGGTTATAGAGTGAGGGACACCAAATCGGGGGTTAAGGGTCCTCCTACAAAGGTTATGCAGGTTCATTGCCCTCTAGATACTAAAATTTGAAGCAGGGTAAAGATAATGAATATGACTTTAAATTTGAATTCAAAGAAATCCAAATTTGAGGATTGTGTTAAAATATCTTACTCGATAAAAGCAAAGAAATCTAGAGACAGAAGAATATAATTATAAAACTGCAAATACACTTTTATTATGTAGTGCTAAAAGCGGGTGAAACATTTAACTGTTAAAAATAAGGAAACAGAGTGACGATAGGTGGTGAACCAGTGAGCAAAAGCAGTGAAGAGGAAAGATATAAATAATCCAGTCCCAGGGACCTTCAGGATACGCATGACACAATCAACCTCACTGGATGCCAAGAGGTTAAAGTGAAACAAAGATGGGAGGATGAAGAAAAGTGTAAAATGAAGGTGTGAGCAGAAATCAACGGGGGGTGAAGATGAAGAGAACGAGGGGTGGAAGAGAAGAAACAGGGGTAGTTGGAAAGGAAAAAAACTGAAGAAAAAGGGACAAAAAAGAGAGAAAGAGAAGCAAAGAAAGGAAAGACAACATAGGAGACAGAGAGTCAGTGATGTAGGAGAAAAAGATAGATAATGAAATATAACTAACAAGAAACCATAGCTAGAGGGTTAGATTAATAATAATGGGGGGGATATATGATTAAATGATTGATAGATAGCGAGGGAGCCAGAGAGATGGAGGAAAAATAGAGGAATGACTGAGAATAAGACAAGGAACCTTAGTGATGAGAAGGAGGGTAAAAGAAGACAAGATGGGGGAGGAGAGGGAGGAAGAGGCAACATTAACAGAAAGTGCTTTTTATTTAATTGCACCATTTCCATGGTTAACACTTTTTTTTCTCTTTTTAACTGAGCCGCCAACGTTGCAGATAAAGCGAGACAAAGAAATAAAACATCGTCCTTGAAAAATGATGCAAACATTTGAAATGTAGCAGTCATCCACAGCGCAGGCACTGGCTCATCACATATCACTGCAGCAAATATTTAGGGATGAGTTATATTTTAAAGCCTATGATAGGACCATGACAATACTTACATCATATGCTGTTATAATAGCTCTAATGTGTGCAGTCCAATGAACTATATTATATATTTTTTTTATAATACCCGTGTTCACTGGAAGCTTGATCTAGTTTGTTATTATGCCATATTTGAGCAGTGAAGAGATTTTGATAATTGTCACCCATAATAGGGAATCTTAAAGAGACTCTGCCAAAAAACAAAACACCAGTGTGAAAAGTCTCTGTTTGAGTCTCTGATTGAAGATGCCATTCTTTGACTTCCTGGTGGCCAAGTAGTTGCAGTGCAGTGAGACCAAACAGGCTTAAGCCGCGTACACACAAGCAGACTTTTCGACCGGACTGGTACGACGGACAATTCGACCAAGTGTGGGCTTCATCGGACCTGCAGCAGACTTTTTTGGTCGAAAATCTGACGGACTTTAGATTTGGAACATGCTTTAAATCTTTCCGATGGACTCGAGTCCGGTCGAAAAATCCGCTCGTCTGTATGCTAGTACGAGGGACAAAAACCGACGCTAGGGCAGCTATTGGCTACTGGCTATCAACTTCCTTATTTTAGTCCGGTCGTACGTCATCACGTACAAATCCGTCAGACTTTGGTGTCGTGTGGTATCGTGTGTAGGCAAGTCCGTTCCTTGGAAAGTCCGTCGTAACTCCGTCGAAAGTCCGTCGGAAAGACCGTCGGACCTTTGTTGTCAAAAAGTCAGACCGTGAGTAAGTGGCATTAGCCTCAACTAAAAAGTAGGCTGGAAGTAAGCACTTTCATCTAAGGCATTTTACATGGGCATTTTGTTTCGTGGCAGATTGTTTTTAAGAAATGTAAACTAAAAATAATCGGAAACTAATATTTACTTTTAGGGAATACACTGATTAGTAACAATAGTTATTGGGTAACAAGTCTATCTGAAGTAACTTTTCTGCCTTCACATCGCTACTTTTTGCTGTTTCACACTTAATAATATACACACATAATATTTTATTCATGGATTTGCATCTCTTGGGCCCCTTTCACATGGCTGTTTGTCCATATTTCATCCGTCCATTGATGGATGAAAAACAGACATCAATGTATCTCTATGGAAAAACAGATTTAAACGGATGATCATCCGTTTACATTTGTTTACATCCAGATCCGTCAACATCTGTTTTTTTTTTTTTTTTAGTGGTATTAAACCCTCTGCTTTTATTTTTACCTACAGATAAGCTTATGATAAAGCTTACCTGTAGGTAAAATGAATATTTTTCTTAAACGTGCACCGTTTAAGGGGATATTCTACCCAGCAGCAGCTGGTGATGTCACCGTCACATTTGCTCTGAAGGAACCCGTGCCATTCCTTCAGAGCTGTGTGCCATGGCCGAGACTCCCACGTGCATGTGTGACGTCATCGCAACTCAGCCAGTCAGATAGCCAGAGTCTGCGAACTTGGAAGAAAGACCAGGTGAAGGTGGAAGTCTCTGCAGCGGTGACAGTGTGTCGCTGGAGAGCTTCGTTTTAAGGTAAATCTTTCATAATGTGCGGTGCATACTAGCACATGATGGTATTGCCTTGCAGGGCGGTATTTTGTTTTTCTTATTCCTGGAATTTACCACTGATTTAAATGGATCAAAGCATTATTTTTGTTCTGTTAAAAAAAAAGAAATGAACGAAAAACGGATGTAGACAAACGTTTTTTTTTTTTTGCATTGGTAGATGATGTTACCTAGTTACATAGTAGGTGAGGTTGAAAAAAAACACAAGCCCATCAAGTCCAACCTATGTGTGTGATTAAATGTCATTATTACATTGCATATTCCTGTATGTTGTGGTAGTTCAGGTGCTTATCTAATGCCGCGTACACACGAGCGGAATGTCCGACAGAAAAAGTCAGACGGAAGCTTTTCATCGTCTATTCCGATCGTGTGTATGCTTCATCGGACTTTTTTATTCGAAAATTCTGATGGAACTAGAAATGGAACATGTTCTAAATATTTCTGACGGAACCAATTCCTTTCGGGAAACCCGCTCGTCTGTATGCTGTTCCGATGGACCAAAAATGACGCATGCTCTGAAGCAAGTACGAGACAGAAGCTATTGGCTACTGGCTATTGCACTTCTTTTTTCCATCCCGTCGTATGTGTTGTACGTGACCGCGTTCTGGATCTCATTTCTTAAGACCCTAACAAGCCAGGGTAGTACAAATACCCTCCAAATAAACCCTTATTTATATTTTTTTTTTAGTTAGAGGCATGGTGAGTTTTTTGAAGTTGTAATTTTTTCCCACAATGCTTTGCAAAATCAAGATTTTTTTTTTCTTTTTTTTTTTCACAAAATTGTTATATTAGCAGGTTATTTCTCACACACAGCATATGCATAGCACACAATACACCCCAAAACACATTCTACTATTCCTCCTGAGTATGGTGATACCACATGTGTGAGACTTTTACACAGCGTGGCCACATACAGAGGCCCAACATGCAGGGAGTGCCATCAGGCGTTCTTAGAGCATAAATTACACATATAATTTCTTGACTACCTATTACAATTTTGAAGGCCCTGGAGAACCAGTACAATAGAAACACCCCAAAAATGACCCCATTTTGGAAAGAAAGTATCCCAATGTATAATCTAGGAGGCATAATGAGTCTTTTGAACATGTCATTTTTTTCTACAAGCTTTTGGAAAATGTGTAAAGAAAATGAAAACGCATTTTTTTTTTTTACACAATGTTGTCCATCTACACAATGTTTCTAACACATAGCATGTACATACCAAAAATTACACCCCAAAATAGATTCTCCTACTCCTCCTGAGTATGACGATATCACATGTGTGAGACTTTTACACAGCCTGGCCACATAGAGAGGCCCAAAATGAAGGAAGCACCATCAGGTGTTCTAGGGGCATACAGTAAGTTCAAATCTAATTTGACTACCTATTACACTATTGTGAGGCATTGTAGTGGCATGGATGAGAACTGATGTGGCATGAATGAGCATGAATGGGGATGGATGAGCAATGGATGGGGATGACTGAGTATGGATGGGATGACTGAGCATGACTGAGCATGAATGAGTATGGCTGAGTATGGCTGAGTATGGCCGGGTATGGCTGAGTACGGATGGGTACGGCTGAGTATGGCTGGGTATAGATGGGATGGCTGGGTATGGATGAGTATGGCTGGGTGTGACTGAGTACAGCTGGATATGGATGGGATGGCTGGGTATGGCTGAGTATGGCTGGGTACGACTGAGTATGGCTGGGTGCGGCTCAGTATGGCTGGGTATAGATGGGATGGCTGGGTACGACTGAGTACGGCTGGGTATGGCTGAGTACGGCTGGGTATGGCTGGGTATGGCTGAGTATAGCTGGGTATGGCTGAGTATGGCTGGGTACGGCTGAGTATGCCTGGGTACGGCTGAGTATGGCTGGGTACGACTGAGTACAGCTGGGTATGGCTGGGTACGGCTGAGTACAGCTGAGTACGGTTGGGTATGGCTGAGTACGGCTGAGTATTGCTGGGTATGGCTGGGTACGGCTGAGTATGGCTGGGTACGACTGAGTATGGCTGGGTACGGCTGAGTACAGCTGAGTACGGTTGGGTATGGCTGAGTACGGCTGGGTACGGCTGAGTATTGCTGGGTATGACTGGGCACGGCTGAGTTTTGATGGGTATGGCTAATTATGGATGGGGGTGGATGGGATGGCTGAGCATGGATGGATGAGTATTGCTGAGGATGGATGGCTGAGCATTAATGGATGGATGAGTATGCTGAGTATGGATGGCTGAGTATGCTGAGTATGGATGACTGAGGATGGATGGATGGATGAGTATGCTGAGTATGGATGAGTATGGATGGATGAGTTTGCTGAGTATGGATGGCTCAGTATGGATGGATGGATGGGTATGCTGAGCATGGATGGCTGAGCATGCTGAGTATGGATGGGTGAGCATGGATGGATGGATGGCTGGAATGGGCACAGAGTAGCGCTGTGGGCACTATAGATCCAGCCCACATTGCTGCTGCCACCGATCTCTCCCTTCTGCCCTCGCACTGTACCAATCGGTACAGAGAGGGGAGAGAGGAACTGGATGTGAAGCTGGTTTGTTTACAATCGATTGCTCCGTCATTTGATGGAGCGATCACGTGGTAAACGGCCACTCCGGCGGTCATGGATATTGCCGAGTGCGCACCCCAGGGGGTGCGCGAGAGCGGGATTCTGGGAGGACGTCGATATACGTCCTCCCAGAGTTATCAAACCGCCCTGTAGCCGTCATTTGGCTGTGGGCCGGTTGGTAAGTGGTTAATGTACAGTAAATCTATGTCAGTCACCATGTACAGCAATGTAATCTACATCAATCATAGTTTTCAGCAATGTAAATCTATCGTCAGTCGTGATGACCCAACGCCCTGTGTGTACACATCCTGCTCCTGTTTCTAAATGACAGATCCCCCACCCTACAGAAAATGTAAACACAGTGTTGGTGATACTAGGTGCTGTAATTGGCCAAATATTATCAAGACCATGTTTTGTCAATGATATTGAAACACAGCTGTATTGCTTAGGAGGTAAGCTTTGCTGCCCCCTTGCAAGGTATCCCCAAATGTTGAAAGATTTGTAACCTGGTCTGGTACAAAAAAGGGAGAGGACACTCACTGCCCTCCCTTTCCTGGCCACTTAAGCTACGTGCTTGAATGAAGGTCAGTGTGGAATTTTAAGGAGAACCCCATGGTATTTTTCCAAACTGTGACTTATTCTTATGACAAAAAAAGGCAGTAAGAAATTGTGGCATTCCCCAGACTCTTATTAAGGAAGGCTGCCTTTGTGGCTAAAAGAAGGGAGGGCAGTGAATGTTTAGCCCCCCTGCTTACTGTGCAAGAACAGGCCACAAGACTTTCAACATTCAGGTTACCTTGCAAGGGGGGACTGCAGAACCAGCCCTCCCTCTGCATGCAAGGCACCTTGCCACCATGTTGAAGGACCAGGGCCTCTTTCCTACATTCAATGCCCCAAGAAGTATTTGGTTGTTATTTAAGATGAGGGACTTGTAATAGAATCTGGAAGTCTGCTTTATAATAAATGTGCCTCCAGATATCTGCCCCCATCCAGGAAAATTAGTACAGAGATACATTTTCCTCCTTACTTATTCCCACAAAGAATTAAATGTAAATCAACACACACATACCTTTGAAAAAAAAGTCCATCAATTACAGTACAATAAAAAAGTCACTAATATACCTCAATGTAAATCTAATGTCAACCACAACGTTTTGCAATTTAAATTCATCATTATTGACTAAATATGGTTGATGATGATACGTTTGGTCTTCCTAGTGTGTGCAGCCCTCTAGTGTGCCTCTTGGGGGTATTTGAGGATAAAAGTATGGATAATGCTACCAAAATCTTCCTGAGACTCCTGCTCTTTTATATAAGGAAATTGATAGTGTTAAAACAGATATCCTTGACCTGGCCACCTGGAAGAAATTGGTCAACCTAGATATTCCATTATATATGATTACATATGAGACCAGGGGGTGTCCGAAAAGATTTACAAAAATATGGTCCAGATGGGTGGATTTGTCTGAAAGCCCATAGGGTAATAAGATGGTTTATAGTTTGTATAGTCTTCTTGCTGTATAAGTTTAATATTGATGTTGGACTTGGGTAACACAGAGCATTGGTGATGTGTTTGATGAATGGACTGGGATGGATAATACCGTAATTCACTCTGGTATGTTTTTGTTGTTTTATGGTTGCTAGAACTGTCCTGTATAGTTTCATTTCTCTGCATATCAAAAAGCTATATGTGATTATCTCAGTTTCACTATTCTACATGTGATGTGATTTCCTGTAAATCTTTTAATTTGGGAACCTGGACAAAATATATTCTCTGATATGCATTTTCTGATGTTGGTTTTTGAAATATAACCCTAATGTGTAATATATTTTATACTGTATGTGCCAAGATTTGACAACTGTATAATGTTTGCTGTACATTACTTGCATATGGCAATTAAAACTTGAAAAAAAAATTATGGTTGATGATCACATTTTGTCAGTAACATTGGCAGGCATTCCCAGCTGTTTGTTTAATTTACAGCAGCTGTAGTTTCGGATGGGCGAACAAGCCCAATTTGTTTGGAGGGTCCAGAAAAGTCAGATCAAGCTGGGTTCGCCTCAAACCCACATTCGGCCCAAATCTCATCCCTAGCCAGAAGTAAATTTATTTAGTCCACAAATGACAACATACCTAATGTTTCTGGCTTATTAACATGTTTTCCTTTTCTTTACAACTAGACCTGTTTCGGATGGGTGAACAAACCCAATTTGTTTGGAGGGTCTAGAAACGTCAGATCAAGCTGAGTTTGCCTCTAACCCACTTTCGGCCCGAATCTCATCCCTAGCCAGAAGTAAATATATTTAGTTCACAAATGACAACATACCTAATGTTTCTGGCTTATTAACATGTTTTCCTTTTCTTTACCACTAGACCGTTCTTGCTATTAGAGTGACTCATTTTAAAATGGAATGAAGTGCTTATCATTGAATGACATTTCTCTCTAGAGAATAGATTGTCCCTATTTATTCTGTAAAGGGTAACGACAAAAGAATCAGTGGGCAGGTAGCATAGAGAGTGCTGTGAACCCTTTCAAGCAGTTTTAACTTTGACTGCCCGTGTGTTTGAATGCAGATTTGAAAATTTAATTAGGTTCCTTTTTAACAAATCTGAAGCTACACTCAATTTTCAAAGAATATATATAAAGCAAAAAGAACAGTATGATTAAAATCCTTTGCAGGATTTTTCCTGTTTAACAGCTATCACTGGAAAGATTCCCCCAATATAAGATTTACCTTTTATTAGTGTTTCAACAGTGTATCAAAATTTGGGATTTCCCGAAACTTTTTGTTTCAGTGACAATGGGCATAGTGGAGGCACAGACAGCAATAAACATCTGACAGGAGTATCAACACTTTACCACTCTATCCACAATTACTGTAAAAACATGTTTAGGCATTAGATATTATTTAAGTGCTCCTTACAATTACAAGGATGGCTCTGCTGATCTAAGAAGTTTATATCAAGTTTATATCTTAATGGCCTATCCTTAAGCAGGCTATCCCCCCTTCAGTCTATTATGAATGCTGCTGCTAGACTAATACACCTCACTAATCGATCCGTGACTGCCACCCCTCTCTGCCAATCTCTTCACTGGCTTCCCCTACCCCACCGTGTAAACTTCAAAATTCTAACATAACATATAAGGCCATTCACAACATTGCCCCCATCTACATCACCAACCTCATCTGCAGATATCGCCCAAATCATCCCCTCCGCTCCTCCCAGGACCTCCTGCTCTCTAGCTCCCTTGTTACCTCCTCCCATGCTCTCCTTCAGGACTTCTCCAGAGCCTCTCCCATCCTCTGGAACTCCCTGCCCCAGTATGTCCGATTTGCCCCTACCCTGTCTACCTTTAGGAGATTCCTGAAAACTCATTTATTCAGGGAAGCTTATCCCACACCCACATAACAACTGTCCCCAAGCCACCCCCATCAAAATCATTCTCTGCAGCTATTACCTTTTGTACCACCACCCCCTCCCTTTAGAATGTAAGCTCTACGAGCAGGGCCCTCCTGTACCTTTTGTATTGAGCTGTACTGTAATTGTGTTGTTCCCCCTATACATTGTAAAGCGCTGCGTAAACTGTTGGCGCTATATAAATCGCGTATAATAATAATAATAATATCATTACAGCGGGATGATGTGAGTAGTGCAAATATTTAGGGTGTTGTCCCTCCACAGAAGGGCTCCTGCAGGGTGCCTTCACCCAGAAAGTCAGTCCGAAGGGTATTAGTTAAAAGTGCATATATTACCTTGGCACACTAGGAACATGCAAGGTCTCTTTCTCTCACACCCTTTTGGGTAGCCACTCCAACATGTCATGTGACCATCTGGCCCAACTTTTTTTTAGCACCTCTGAAGACAAGGAAAACACCATTTGCCTTGTGGGTCTAAAGATCTTCATTTATGGGCTTTTGAGAGTCACTAGCTGGTGCTCATATTGCAATGTAGCAATAACTACAACAAAGTATTTTGTAATCTCCTCACTCAACATCTGCTCTTCAGAAGACCCTCTGGGAAATATGGTCCCCAGAATGTGTTCCTCTGCTTAAAGGGAATGTACTCTCTTCTCTCACAACTCCAGAGGATAGGTATAATTTCCCTGACCACCACAACAGAATGCCACATCCACTATGTAATGTTCCTTTTTCTAGACTAGAGGAATAATATCTTCCAATCAAAACAAAGAACACCAGTCACTAATTACAGTGGTAGGAAAGTGTTCAAAATTCTGCAGCCATCACTTATCTAAAATATCTAATCTAAGTTTATAAGAATATCAGTCAGAGAAGGCTATCTAACTTACCAGATTAGTGTTCTCCCCAAAAACTGATGACCTACAGGCACCTACATGGCACAGACATGAGATCATCATTCAATTGGTCTGAGAGTGGCTCTCAGGTCTACAGTTGCTGCTTAGACATTTTACTTTTAAACTGGCTCACTAGGGACACCTTCTTCCCATTATCTGGTACTATTTCCTGTTGGTTTTCATCTTCAGCAACTAATTGCCAAACTACCTAAATCTCTATATAACAGGCAGAGGTTGAGGCAGGTACAAGCAGATAGTACAATGGTCATGACAAGTACGGAGTAGCAAAATTAAATCCAGGAGGGACAAACCTAAATTACGTTCATGATCTCAGATCAGCTACAAACAATGTGCAGGAACCACTAGGAACCATTTTGCTCATGTGCTCTGTCTATTGTATTGGTTAGTGTCCATGGCATTGGTTACTTATTGGTTACTCCTGAACCTTTTTGCTGCCTTTGATACGGTTGACCACCCCCTCCTCATCAAAAAACTCCAAGCCTTTGGTTTCCATGACTACTCTTCGCTGGTTCTCTTCCTACTAATCAAACCACACCTTTAGCGTTACTTACAATTCTACTTCCTCCTCTCCTCTTCCTTTCTCTGTCCACCAAGGTTCTGTTCTTGGACCGCTCCTTTTTTCGATCTACACCTCCACCCTGGGTCAGCTGATAGCCTCCCATGGCTTCCAATACCATCTCTACATTGATGACACCCAAATCAATTTCTCTACTCCTCAGCTCACTCCCTCCATCTCCTCACGTATCACTAATTTACTAACAGATATATCAGTCTGGATGTCACACCACTTCCTCAAAATCTATCTATCCAAAACCCAACTTAAAATTTTTCCCGGACTCTGAACTCTCTTTTAAGCCCCACGTCCAATCACTGTCCAAATCTTGCCGCCTCAACCTCTGCGACATCTCCAAAATGCGCCCCTTTTTAACTAATGACACAACAAAGTTCTTAATTCACTCTCTATTCATCTCTCGCCTTGACTACTGCAACTCCCTTTTCATTGGCTTACCTCTACATAGTCTATGCCCCCTTCAATCCATCATGAATGCTGCTGCCAGACTCATCCACTTTACCAATCGCTCTCTGTCTGCTACTCCTCTCTGTCAAACTCTCCACTGGCTTCCGCTCACCCAACAAATTGAATTCCAAACACAAACAACAACTTACAAAGCCATCCACAACTTAGCCCCCAGCTACATCACTAGCCATGGTATCAAATACCTAATCGTTCCCTTTGTTCCCCTCAAGACCTCCTGCTCTCTAGCAGGGGTGTAACTAGAAATCACAGGGCCCCATAGCAAAATGTTGTATGCCCCCCCCCCGCAAACAGCCCCCCCCACAAAAAATTAACTAATGCCATTGAACAACAGATTACCACACCCATGTGGCACAGCTTATATTAATTTTGAACAACAAAGTATGCAGTATACTGTATGCAGCCCCTGAAGTACACATATTGCTGACCTGACCTCCATGCCTTCTAACCAATTTCTGTTCTGTTATATAAAATGAAATAGTTCAACTCACCATAATGCAGAATCAGTGGGAGCCCTGACCGTGTCACTTGCCACTGTCGCCTGCCACCAGATGCAACTTGTCACAGAATGTCACTTGCCACATCACCTGCAACACGTTGCAGATTGTCCACTTGCCACGTCGCCTGCCACCAGATGCAGATTGGCATTTGTCAAACGTTGCGGAATGTCACCTGCCACGTAACCTGCCACATGTTGCCGATTGTCCACTTGCCACGTTCCGGATTGTCACTTGGCACATCACCTGTCACACATTACGGATTGCCACTTGCCATGTCCTGGATTGTTACTTGCCACACATTACGGATTGTCACTTGCCACATCCTGGATTGTCACTTGCCACACATTCTTGCCACACATTACGGATTGTCACTTGCCACATCACCTGCCACACATTACGGATTGTCACTTGCCATGTCCTGGGTTGTTACTTGCCACACATTACGGATTGTCACTTGCCACATCCTGGATTGTCACTTGCCACACATTCTTGCCACACATTACGGATTGTCACTTGCCACTTCGCCTGCCACATGTTATGGATTGCCACTTGCCACGTCACGGATTGTCAC
This sequence comes from Aquarana catesbeiana, assembly GCF_042186555.1. Classification (NCBI taxonomy): domain Eukaryota; kingdom Metazoa; phylum Chordata; class Amphibia; order Anura; family Ranidae; genus Aquarana; species Aquarana catesbeiana. The sequence goes on along the minus strand of NC_133326.1, from coordinate 499,261,084 downwards.
TTCCCACGTCACCTTCCACACATTATGAATTGTCACTTGCCACATCCCGGGTTGTCACTTGCCACGTCACCTGCCACACGTTACGGATTGTCACTTTTTACATCCCCAATTGTCACTTGCCACGTCACCTGCCACACGTTACGGATTGTCACTTGCCATGTCGCCTGCCATATGTAACGGATTGTCACTTGCCACATCCCAGATTGTCACTTGCCAAGTCACCTGCCACACGTTACGGATTGTCACTTGCCACATCGCCTGCCACATATTACGGATTGTCACTTGCCACATCACCTGCCACACATTATGGATTGTCACTTGCCACGTCACGGATTGTCACTTGCTGTGTCACTTTCCTGCTGTGTCCCAGAGTCAGCAGAGAGATAATGTCATCTCTCTGCTTCCCGCAGCTGCCTGCACAGTGAGGGCGGAACTGCACTGCAGGGATGCAGGGCAGGCGCTGGGCAGTGAGAGATGATGTCATCTCTATGCTGCCCCGCCTGTCAGCTCTCTGATTGGCCAGCCCACTCACCCACGAGCCACCCAGCTGTCTTACCAACTGAGCCGCCTGACAGCCCTCGGAGCTGCCCGTGCTCGCACCCGCGGAGCCGCCCACTCTCACCTGCGGACCCGCGGAACCACCTGCTCTCACCCGTGGAGCTGCCCGCTCTCACCCACGGAGCTGCCTGTCCTCACCAGGCCCCACTCGGCTGCGGGCCCCATAGTGCCCGCGTGTGTCACTATAGCGGTAGTTCCGCCACTGCTTTCTAGCTTCCTCGTCACCTCCTCCCATGCTTGCCTCCAGGACTTTTCCAGAGCCTCTCCAATCCTATGGAACTCCTTACACCAATCTGTCCGATTTTCTCCTACTCTATTAGCTTTAAGATGATCCCTGAAAACCCTCCTCTTCAGAGAAGACTATCCTACCCACACCTAACAACCGTATTTTCACCACAATCAAACTGCAAGGGGACTAAAAGGCCAAAATTGTAAAGATAAGGAAACCCATAATTTAGTCTCTCTTCATTTTTATGATTGGATGTCTATGGAGCCATATTAACCCAGAGTGGAGATCGTATCTAGCTTACCATACAGAGCCCAAGGGGTGGCTACAAAGCGTGATTTGACGCAGCTAATCACTGTGTCACACGCTCTAAGGTGAGCGCAATCACTTTGGGGGGTCACCAAGGCACATCACGGTTGTTTGCAACATTTGAATTCAGCACGCTGGATGATTTGGACATTAATTTCTTTTGGATATGGATGCACATTTAATTTGGACATCTTTGTGGACACCATTATAAGGATTTCATTTTCTGCATCAGCTCATCCCCCACAAATACCTTTTTGTTTCACCTGACCCTCCCTTCTAGATTGTAAACTCTAATGAGCAGGGCCCTCTGATTCCTCCTGTATTGAATTGTATTGTAACTGTACTGTCTGCCCTCATGTTAAAAAAGTGCTGCACAAACTGTTGGCACTATATAAATCCTATATAATAATAATAATAATAATAATAATAATAATAATAATAATAATAATAATAATGGTATTATTATCCTATGCAGAAAATTAGCTTTGTGAATATGTGCATGTACAAGAAATTTGTAGCAATAATGTAGCTTTTTTTTCTCTATTATTTAGATTATCTTTTTTTTTTTTTTTTTTTATGTTTAGACCCTTCTTGTACTTAATAATAGTTTGGATGAAAAAACATATTCAAAACAACAAAATACATTAAGATAAAACTGTTCGTAAATTTTGACTTAGAATGTTTCTAAAACACTTTTAGCCAAAACGTAATAGGCAGAAGGAACATTTGCACTCAATACAATTTACAGAGGTGCTCTACATGCTACCGTATGTATTTTCTCATCTCAGGTCATATGTTATATGTTACATGATAAGGAGAGATAAGAAGAGGGGCAAACCTCGTTCACACCCTAGAGGCACCGCCCTGACACGGAGGTGTGTTCTGAGCGTCTGCCTGCCCTCTTCTGCCCACAGTAGACTGCTATTGGAGGGAGAAGAGTGCAGAATACTCCCTCCAACAGCTAATGAGGCCCCTGCTTCTTCTGACAGGAGTGACGCTTCAGTCATTCCTGTCAGTGAGGTGCAAGAGAACAAAGCTTCCATTGCACCTCCCCCCCACATATCAAAACTGTGCACAGGGCACGTCCCCCCTCCATCACTTGTCACGCCCTGTCCACCTCCAATGCCTACTGTTGGATTTACACACAAGAGACTGCCTGTGGTTGAAATCCTCTTTAAAACCAACTTACATTGCAGCTTTACAAAGAGGTCCACGTTTACTGACGTCAGACCACTAAAAGAGGAGTTCAACTGATCACTGCACTTTACACATTGCTGTTTGTCTATTAATTTGACTGCTTATGGACAGAAAAAGAGAAAACAGGGACATTTTTCATTGGGCATCCCTAGCAAATCATGAGCTCATGCGAATTTATTTGTAATAAAAAGGCATTATGAAACAATCCCAGTCAAGTAGACTGAAGTGATTTTCATAATCACAGCAGGTGTTGTCTTGGGAGCTATTATTATGAATAATTAGAATGAAGATTAACAATAAGAATTTTTTAATTATATTGTTAAAAAAAGCATCTCAGCTTTTTCCCTTTCCCCTGATCTCCACACTAAATCCCATGTGAATTGTATATGGATGAACTGAGTTAAATGCATTGAAATCTCTGTAATACCTAGTCAAGCCAGTCATGCAATTTACCAAGGCCAAGTAAATTAAATGAAATTGTGGAAGAAGATAAAAAGGGACAGTAGATGAAAGGATGTTGTGGGTGAGGATGAAACAACCAGTAGGCAATCAGATCATTTAAATATTTTCTGACCTTCATAAATGACTATTCTACTGAGATTAAAAGAAAAAGAAGCATGGATGCAATATCAAGTGGGCACCCAAGAGAATTTTAGGCAAAAGCTGGGACATTGTTTTCCTGTGTTTGACATATATTTGGAATTTGGATCGCTTTTGCCTTGTATTACACTGTATTTCTGTGCTGCATCAGGTCCAATTAAAGTGTACTTGCACTGCAAGCAAGGCTATATTTACCATTCAAATGCATGCATTTCAGGGCATTTCACGCTGGGAACTGCATGCGAATCACACAGGAACGCTGTGCGATTCACATTCAGTTCTGTGCAGTGCGATTTCAGACCATTTATTTTGAATGGGCTGAAATTGCATGGCACCAATAGTAATGCACCAATAATAACGCATTCACTACTTTTTTTAATGCACAGCAATAGAAAAGTACCATGTGATCCAGTGTGGGAAAATGCAGTGCATTTGCAACTTGCATTTGGGGTGTCGTTAACTCTTAACTGACCAAAGGCATTGCGATCGGAATGCAGTGTGGAAAGCCGTGCGAGAATGCGGCTCTCCCGCACTGCAATCATCTGTAAACGGGCCCTTGAATAGCTAACACAGTGTTTGAAAAGAATGCCGATCATCATGATCCCTTACATTGTTAGGCAGTCTGAGGGTCTTGACTGCAGTTGGGCAATACTGTCATAAATAACCAAAATTTGTCATTCTGTCCACATCAAAATTCCAAATATGCTGAGTAATGCTGCTGAGTGTGTTATAGCTAATAGTAAGTTAGTCACATTCAACTGGACTTGTTCTGTAACATTGAAGATATTTTAAAGTTTATCCAAGCCACTTCTTCTGTTCTAATGAGTGGCAGAAACATAACATAGTATTTATTGTATACCCACACAAAAGTGTGTAGGCAGGTTGCCTACAATGTGGGTTTTGTTTTAGCAAGTGAATTAGCCTACCCAGGCTGGGAAGGGATTAACTGGATTCTGACTCCTTTCCTGGACTTTTTGCCTTCCTACCCTATGATATAAAAAGAGGGGGAAGGTCGGGTCCCGGACTCCCTGTCGTGGGGATACGGAGAAGGGGCTGCTCCTCTATGTAGCCCCACGGAACACTGGAACATCGGAAGTATATACTAAGTGTCTGGAGAACACCAATAATGGTCTTTCACCTTATCAAGGTATGTCTGGGCTGCCTCAATTTAGGTAGTTAGGGTTGAGAATGTATTGTACTGTTATAGACTTTGTCACAAAAAGTTCTCAGTGAAGTTTAAAAGTGTGAAAACTAAAAAAAAACTGGATTATGCTCAACCAACCCAAAAGTAAACTAGCTGTGACTCCACTCACCATGCATTTGTTGTAAATTGTAAAGCATTTATTGATATCAAAAAGTCACTAGAAAAATCAGAGTTAAAAACATTAATCAGAGCAAACATGCTATATAAAAAACATTAAGTCCACCTCCAGATGGCAAAGTGTGATCACAAAATTATAAGATGTAGGGTTTATATATTATGGTTTCATCCTCAGGCTTGGGTGGCCTCTCAGGGGGAAATATATATATTCTTGATTGAAACCAAATTATGGCAAGTGGGTAAATGCAGGAATTCCATAAATAGTAGTGCTCCACAAGGCAGTCAGTGTCTCTGACAAGGTACAATAGGTAATCTCTCAGTTCGTACTGTAAACAGAAATAGAGAGTGGATTGGTGAAATGTTGTAATGATGATGAGGTAGCTGAGGAGAACTATAGTAACTGGTCCAGAGGAAGCATAATAGCCAGGGTTACTGTGTGTAATATGTGAGGTCTGATCATCAACTGCAAATAATAATTGTGTAAAAAATTACTAAAGCGCTGATGTGAATGATTGTATCCAATTGTGAACCAAAAATTATATTAAGATGAACAAATGATAACTTAATTAAGCTTAAGCTTAAGCTTAATTAATTAAGCTCAACCTTAATATAGCACAGTGATCCAATAAATAATATGATCCAATAAAGGATGTAATCCTATAAAGAATAAATAAACTAATCATATATAAGTGTCCAGTAAACCACACTAGAAAAAATGAATTACTGTTCTTCCAAAATGCTTGTAGATTTCTGGAAATGCTGGGAAAAAAGTCAAATACCACTCATTTGTAAGATAAAACACAAAAGGACAAAGATACCCAAATGATCAGGTGTGTAGTCTCTGATGTTGTTCACATGTGGTGGATTGCTTTCATACCTTCATTGCTTTCAATCCTTCATAGATCGATATCGCTCGAATAAAAGAAAGAACATACCTCATTAACCACTTGCCGACCGCCGCACGACTATATACGTCGACAGAGCGGCACGGGCAGGCAAAAGGACGTATATGTACGTCCTTGCCTGCCCGCGGGTGGGGGGTCCGATCGGACCCCCCCCCGGTGCCTGCGGTGGTCGGCAAATCTCCCCCGGCGATCGGAGGTGAGGGGGAGGCCATCCATTCGTGGCCCCCCCCTCGTGATCGCTCTCAGCCAATGGGATCATTTCCCTGCCTCTGTATTGTACACAGAGGCAGAGGAAATGATGTCATCTCTCCTCGGCTCGGTATTTTCCGTTCCAGGCCGAGGAGAGAAGACTGCAATGTAAGTGCACCAACACTACACACACAGTAGAACATGCCAGGCACACTAAACACCCCGATCCCCCCCCCGATCGCCCCCCGATCCCCCCCCAATCACCCCCCCCCCCTGTCACAAACTGACACCAGCAGTTTTTTTTTTTTTCTGATTACTGTATTGGTGTCAGTTTGTGACAGTTACAGTGTCAGGGCAGTGAGTGTTAGGCCCCCTTTAGGTCTAGGGTACCCCCCTAACCCCCCCTAATAAAGTTTTAACCCCTTGATCACCCCCTGTCACCAGTGTCGCTAAGCGATCATTTTTCTGATCGCTGTATTAGTGTCGCTGGTGATGCTAGTTAGGGACGTAAATATTTAGGTTCGCCGTCAGAGTTTTATAGCGACAGGGACCCCCATATACTATCTAATAAATGTTTTAACCCCTTGATTGCCCCCTAGTTAACCCTTTCACCACTGATCACTGTATAACCGTTACGGGTGACGCTGGTTAGTTTGTTTATTTTTTATAGTGTCAGGGAACCCGCCGTTTATTACCGAATAAAGATTTAGCCCCCTGATCGCCTGGCGGTGATATGCGTCGCCCCAGGCAGCGTCAGATTAGCGCCAGTACCGCTAACACCCACGCACGCAGCATACGCCTCCCTTAGTGGTATAGTATCTGATCGCATCAATATCTGATCCGATCAGATCTATACTGGCGTCCCCAGCAGTTTAGGGTTCCCAAAAACACAGTGTTAGCGGGATCAGCCCAGATACCTGCTAGCACCTGCGTTTTGCCCCTCCGCCCAGCTCGGCCCAGCCCACCCAAGTGCAGTATCGATCGATCACTGTCACTTACAAAACACTAAACGCATAACTGCAGCGTTCGCTGAGTCAGGCCTGATCCCTGCGATCGCTAACAGTTTTTTTGGTAGCATTTTGGTGAAATGGCAAGCACCAGCCCCAGGCAGCGTCAGGTTAGTGCCAGTACCGCTAACACCCACGCACCGTACACCTCCCTTAGTGGTATAGTATCTGAACGCATCAATATCTGATCCGATCAGATCTATACTAGCGTCCCCAGCAGTTTAGGGTTCCCAAAAACGCAGTGTTAGCGGGATCAACCCAGATACCTGCTAGCAACTGCGTTTTACCCCTCCGCCCGGCCCAGCCCAGCCCACCCAAGTGCAGTATCGATCGATCACTGTCACTTACAAAACACTAAACGCATAACTGCAGCGTTCGCAGAGTCAGGCCTGATCCCTGCGATCGCTAACAGTTTTTTTTGTAGCGTTTTGGTGAACTGGCAAGCACCAGCCCCAGGCAGCGTCAGGTTAGTGCCAGTAGCGCTAACACCCACGCACGCACTGTACACCTCCCTTAGTGGTATAGTATCTGAACTGATCAATATCTGATCCGATCAGATCTATACTGGCGTCCCCAGCAGTTTAGGGTTCCCAAAAACGCAGTGTTAGCGGGATCAGCCCAGATACCTGCTAGCACCTGCGTTTTGCCCCTCCGCCCGGCCCAGCCCAGCCCACCCGAGTGCAGTATCGATCGATCACTGTCACTTACAAAACACTAAATGCATAACTGCAGCGTTCGCAGAGTCAGGCCTGATCCCTGCGATCGTTAACAGTTTTTTTGGTAGCGTTTTGGTGAACTGGCAAGCGCCAGCGGCCTAGTACACCCCGGTCGTAGTCAAACCAGCACTGCAGTAACACTTGGTGACGTGGCGAGTCCCATAAGTGCAGTTCAAGCTGGTGAGGTGGCAAGCACAAATAGTGTCCCGCTGCCACCAAGAAGACAAACACAGGCCCGTCATGCCCATAGTGCCCTTCCTGCTGCATTCGCCAATCCTAATTGGGAACCCACCACTTCTGCAGCGCCCGTACTTCCCCCATTCACATCCCCAACCAAATGCAGTCGGCTGCATGAGAGGCATTTTTATGTCCTCCCGAGTACCCCTACCCAACGAACCCCCCCCAAAAAGATGTTGTGTCTGCAGCAAGCGCGGATATAGGCATGACACCCGCTATTATTGTCCCTCCTGTCCTGACAATCCTGGTCTTTGCATTGGTGAATGTTTTGAACGCTACCATTCACTAGCTGAGTATTAGCGTAGGGTACAGCATTGCACAGACTAGGACACACTTTCACAGGGTCTCCCAAGATGCCATCGCATTTTGTGAGACCCGAACCTGGAACCGGTTACAGTTATAAAAGTTACAGTTACAAAAAAAGTGTAAAAAAAAAAAAAAAAAAACACAAACAAAAATATAAAATAAAAAATAATAGTTGTCGTTTTATTGTTCTCTCTCTATTCTCTCTCTCTCTATTCTCTCTATTGTTCTGCTCTTTTTTACTGTATTCTATTCTGCAATGTTTTATTGTTATTATGTTTTATCATGTTTGCTTTTCAGGTCTGCAATTTTTTATACTTTACCGTTTACTGTGCTTTATTGTTAACCATATTTTTGTCTGAGTACAGCATTCACGACTTTGAGTGGTTATACCAGAATGATGCTTGCAGGTTTAGGTATCATCTTGGTATCATTCTTTTCAGCCAGCGGTCGGCTTTCATGTAGAAGCAATCCTAGCGGCTAATTAGCCTCTAGACTGCTTTTACAAGCAGTGGGAGAGAATGCCCCCCCCCCCACCGTCTTCCGTGTTTTTCTCTGGCTCTCCTGTCTCAACAGGGAACCTGAGAATGCAGCCGGTGATTCAGCCAGCTGACCATAGACCTGATCAGAGACCAGAGTGGCTCCAAACATCTCTATGGCCTAAGAAACCGGAAGCTACGAGCATTTTATGACTTAGATTTCGCCGGATGTAAATAGCGCCATTGGGAAATTGGGGAAGCATTTTATCACACCGATCTTGGTGTGGTCAGATGCTTTGAGGGCAGAGGAGAAATCTAGGGTCTAATAGACCCCAATTTTTTCAAAAAAGAGTACCTGTCACTACCTATTGCTATCATAGGGGATATTTACATTCCCTGAGATAACAATAAAAATGATTAAAAAAAAAAAAATGAAAGGAACAGTTTTAAAATAAGATAAAAAAGCAAAAAAATAATAAAGAAAAAAAAAAAAAAAAAAAAAAAAGCACCCCTGTCCCCCCTGCTCTCGCGCTAAGGCGAACGCAAGCGTCGGTCTGGCGTCAAATGTAAACAGCAATTGCACCATGCATGTGAGGTATCACCGCGACGGTCAGATCGAGGGCAGTAATTTTAGCAGTAGACCTCCTCTGTAAATCTAAAGTGGTAACCTGTAAAGGCTTTTAAAGGCTTTTAAAAATGTATTTATTTTGTTGTCACTGCACGTTTGTGCGCAGTTGTAAAGCATGTCATGTTTGGTATCCATGTACTCGGCCTAAGATCATCTTTTTTATTTCATCAAACATTTGGGCAATATAGTGTGTTTTAGTGCATTAAAATGTAAAAAAGTGTGTTTTTTCCCCAAAAAATGCGTTTGAAAAATCGCTGCGCAAATACTGTGTGAAAAAAAAAAATGAAACACCCACCATTTTAATCTGTAGGGCATTTGCTTTAAAAAAATATATAATGTGTGGGGGTTCAAAGTAATTTTCTTGCAAAAAAAAATAATTTTTTCATGTAATCAAAAAGTGTCAGAAAGGGCTTTGTCTTCAAGTGGTTAGAAGAGTGGGTGATGTGTGACATAGGCTTCTAAATGTTGTGCATAAAATGCCAGGACAGTTCAAACCCCCCCAAATGACCCCATTTTGGAAAGTAGACACCCCAAGCTATTTGCTGAGAGGCATGTCGAGTCCATGGAATATTTTATATTGTGACACAAGTTGCGGGAAAGAGACAAATTATTATTATTTTTTTTTTTTTTTGCACAAAGTTGTCACTAAATGATATATTGCTCAAACATGCCATGGGAATATGTGAAATTACACCCCAAAATACATTCTGTTGCTTCTCCTGAGTACGGGGATACCACATGTGTGAGACTTTTTGGGAGCCTAGCCACGTATGGGACCCCGAAAACCAAGCACCGCCTTCAGGCTTTCTAAGGGCGTAAATTTTTGATTTCACTCTTCACTGCCTATCACAGTCTCGGAGGCCATGGAATGCCCAGGTGGCACAAACCCCCCCCCAAATGACCCCATTTTGGAAAGTAGACACCCCAAGCTATTTGCTGAGAGGTATAGTGAGTATTTTGCAGACCTCACTTTTTGTCACAAAGTTTTGAAAATTAAAAAAAGAAAAAAAAAATTTTTTTTTTTGTCTTTCTTCATTTTCAAAAACAAATGAGAGCTGCAAAATACTCACCATGCCTCTCAGCAAATAGCTTGGGGTGTCTACTTTCCAAAATGGGGTCATTTGGGGGGGTTTTGTGCCACCTGGGCATTCCATGGCCTCCGAAACTGTGATAGGCAGTGAAGAGTGAAATCAAAAATGTACACCCTTAGAAATCCTGAAGGCGGTGATTGGTTTTCGGGGTCCCGTACGCGGCTAGGCTCCTAAAAAGTCCCACACATGTGGTATCCCCATACTCAAGAGAAGCAGCAGAATGTATTTTGGGGTGCAATTCCACATATGCCCATGACCTGTGTGAGCAATATATCATTTAGTGACAACTTTGTGCAAAAAAAAAAAAAATAAATAAATAAATTGTCACTTTCCCGCAACTTGTGTCAAAATATAAAATATTCCATGGACTCAACATGCCTCTCAGCAAATAGCTTGGGGTGTCTACTTTCCAAAATGGGGTCATTTGGGGGGGGTTTGTGCCATCTGGGCATTTTATGGCCTTCAAAACTGTGATAGGTAGTGAGGAGTAAAATCAAAAATGTACGCCCTTAGAAATCCTGAAGGCAGTGATTGGTTTTCGGGGCCCCGTATGCGGCTAGGCTCCCAAAAAGTCCCACACATGTGGTATCCCCATACTCAAGAGAAGCAGCTAAATGTATTTTGGGGTGCAATTCCACATAGGCCCATGGCCTGTGTGAGCAATATATCATTTAGTGACAACTTTTTGTAATTTTTTTTTTTTTTTTTTTCATTATTCAATCACTTGGGACAAAAAAAATGAATATTCAATGGGCTCAACATGCCTCTCAGCAATTTCCTTGGGGTGTCTACTTTCCAAAATGGGGTCATTTGTGGGGGTTTTGTACTGCCCTGTCATTTTAGCACCTCAAGAAATGACATAGGCAGTCATAAATTAAAGACTGTGTAAATTCCAGAAAATGTACCCTAGTTTGTAGGCGCTATAACTTTTGCGCAAACCAATAAATATACACTTATTGACATTTTTTTTACCAAAGACATGTGGCCAAATACATTTTGGCCTAAATGTATGACTAAAATTGAGTTTATTGGATTTTTTTTAGAACAAAAAGTAGAAAATATCATTTTTTTTCAAAATTTTCGGTCTTTTTCCGTGTATAGCGCAAAAAATAAAAACGGCAGAGGTGATCAAATACCATCAAAAGAAAGCTCTATTTGTGGGATGAAAAGGACGCAAATTTCGTTTGGTTACAGCATTGCATGACCGCGCAATTAGCAGTTAAAGCGACGCAGTGCCAAATTGTAAAAAGTGCTCTGGTCAGGAAGGGGGTAAATCCTTCCGGGGCTGAAGTGGTTAATAAACTAAAAACGACATGTGGGTAATAAAACACAGTTGCACTCACACATGCCCCGCAATAAGATCGCATTTAAGAAGGTCAGTTGCATACATTCAGACAGTCTCCTCACGTAGCTTTTTTCTTGCTCACACAGCACTGGGGTTACTGGCTCCTCCTACGCGTTACATCACTGGCACATGACTTTTTCCTTTTTTTTACCTTCTTAAATGCGATCTTATTGCGGGGCATGTGTGAGTGCAACTGTGTTTTATTACCCACACGTTGTTTCTTGTTTATTTATTTGCGCAATGAGGTATGTTCTTTCTTTTATTTGAGTGATATGGTTGATGGTAGCGCTTTATTAACTTTTTATATATAACTGCAAATAACAGTTAACAGGGGAGTTGCTAGGTCTGCAAAAGATCTGGGGCTAGAGCCCATAGCAGCGGTCACCAACCTTTTTGCATGCCTGCGGGGGGGGGGGGGGGCAGTGGTAAGCATTTTTTCACGGGCAATGGCTGGTGTTGTCGCTTCAATCATCATGGCATAATGGTTGATATGGTGTCAGGGTGATTGAAATGCATTATTTTTATTGTTACATTCTAATATATAATGAAGTGGTTCAACTCACCATACTGCAGAATCAGTGGGAGCCCTGAGCGTGTCACTTGCCACATCTCCTGCCACCAGATGCAGCGTCTTACTTGCCACCGTCACCTGCCACTAGATGTGGATTGTCACTTACCATGTCCCCTGCCACCAGAGGTGGGTTGCCACTTGTCAACTGATGTGGATTGTCACTTGCCATGCCAGCCAGTGCCACCAAATGTGCATTGACGCTGCATTGGTGGCAGTCTGACAGCACTGGTCCATTTAGTGAGAGCAGGAGAGCGATGATGCGGGGCGAGCAGTGAGAGATGATGTCATCTCGCTGCTCCCCGCCGCACCTCCGACATTGAAGCAAGGGGGTCTGGCTGCAAAGTGGAGCTCCATGATGACCGTGCTGTGAGGGCAGAGGAGCGCCGATTTGTGGCGGACAGTGAGAGATTATGTCATCTCTCTGCTGCTCGCCACACCTCGCTCCCAAATTGAAGAGGCCCGGCTGTGAAGAACTCGCTTCTTTCCTCTCCTCCGCCTCTCTCATGCAGCCAGCCAGCCTGCCGCAGCAGCCGCAACCCGCTGGTTACGCAGGGACCCTGTGGCAAGAGACTCGGGGCTATGGGCCCCAGATTTGGGGCTATAGCCCCAATAGCCACCCCCTAGCAACGCCCCTGACTGTTAACCCTTCATGGCCTCCCTCTCACTGTGCAAGAAGTCCTCTGTAAATGCGACTCAAACTACCGTCCCCAGCCAGGAAGTTCCAAATTGTAAACCAAGTGTAAGAGACACAGTATAGTAGGGTAAATGATAGATATACTTATCAGATCTTTGGCGCGCCAATGTCCTTGTATGGAGTACGATGATCCTGTCCCATGAGAATCGCCAACTAATACAAGTGTGTTGAAAAGGTCAGATGGTCATCATTAAAAGGTGGGCCAACCGGTTTTGCAGATCTCTGCCGGCTGCTTCAGAGGCTTGTTCCAATGCGGTCCTGCCACCATGTGGAGCATCCAGGCTTTAAATGGCTGACAACACACTCTCCCACAGCAGTATGGTAGTATTAATCGCTACTATTTAGTACCATAATGAATCACAAAAATTGGTAAACTGCTATAACAACACTGTGCATGGTGAGTGAAATCACAAAAATAAATAAATAAATAAATAAATAAAGTTTAAAACTTTTCTAAGACTGGTCTGAAGTTATTTATGGGGTGCATGGTAGAATATGGCTTATCAGAGGAACAGGGCCTGTAAAGCATGCAAGGGGTATGAAGCAAGACCACTATAAAAGGTTAACTCGGCAGGAGTTGGACAGCAGTTGCCACTGGTAACCATGAACTGGTGGGAAGTATATAGCAGCCGGTCATGAAGCATGGTACCTGGCATAGATGACATTTCCTCCGGTAGCAAGGGGTCGGTGTTCTGGTTCCCCAAAGTCACTGGGACCGAACCCACAGTACGGAGACCTCATGTACCTGGCCGCATGGTATGGGAGAGAAGGAGTTAAATGAGACCACGCATGAGGTCCACGCTAACTGCTAGGCGGGATCCTGTTTTGTCACTGGGAGTGAGGTGGCAGAGGTACACTGGACTGGTGGAGAGGGCACGGGCTCAGCGGTGTCCCTCCTAAATGCAACATACATCAAGTAAGGTGTGTAGTAACATGGGAGAGTATATTTCACAGAAGAGTAATACAGCCCTACCAGGTAGTAGGTCCCGCCCACAACTGGGGGCCTTCAGCACCATCTTCCATATACTGTATAATGCTGTTTTGTTATCTCCACTCTGGTAATACGACAATTCAAACCTTTAACTATGTGAATCAACAGATTAACACCTATAGAGACGTATATTCAAAAAATGAAATCAATCTTCTTAGCTGCTTAAGAGGCCAGTGTCCAATAGTTTTTCTGTCTACCTGTGAGCACAGGTTATGTGCAAATATTAAATGTGAGTGCATATTGCTTTTGGTTTTAAAAAAAAGTATGGTTTTAGTACATCTGCACATCTTTTTCTGCATTGAAAGTGGTGGATTAGAGCAACTGCTTACACAGTATTTAAAGGTGCATACCAGGAGGAGATCTGGTCATTGGTAATCCAGATCCCAATTTAAAGGAGACAAAGCGCTCTTGATCTATCCATTTACAGTCGTATGCAAAAGTTTAGGAACCCCTGACAATTTCCATGATTGTCATTTATAAATATTTGGGTGTTTGGATCAGCAATTTCATTTTTCTCTATCAAATAACTGAAGGACACAGTAATATTTCAGTATTGAAATGAGGTTTATTGGATTAACAGAAAATGCGCAATATGCAACAAAGCGAAATTAGACAGGTGCATAAATTTGGGCACCCCAACTGAAAAATCACATCATTTTAGTAGAGCCTCCTTTAGCAGAAATAACAGCCTCTAGACGCTTCCTATAGCCTGTAATGAGTGTCTGGATTCTGGATGAATGTATTTTGGACCATTCCTCCTTACAAAACATCTCCAGTTCAGTGAGATTTGATGGTTGCCGAGCATGGACAGCCCGCTTCAAATCACCCCACAGATGTTCAATGATATTCAGGTCTGGGGACTGGAATGAGCATTCCAGAACATTGTACTTGTTCCTCTGCATAAATGCCCGAGTAGATTTTGAGCAGTGTTATTGGTCGTTGTCTTGTTGAAATATCCAGCCCCGGCGTAACTTCAACTTTGTGACTGATTCCTCAACATTATTCTCAAGAATCTGCTGATATTGAGTGGAATCCATGCAACCCTCAACTTTAACCAGATTCCCAGTACCGGCACTGGCCACACAGCCCCACAGCATGATGGAACCTCCACCAAATTTTACTATGGGTAGCAAGTGTTTTTCTTGGAATGCTGTGTTCTTTTGCCGCCATGCATAATGCCCCTTGTTATGACCAAATAGCTCAATCTTTGTTTCTATAGTCCACAGCTCCTTATTCCAAAATGAAGCTGGCTTGTCCAAATGTGCGTTTGCATACCTCAAGCGACTCCGTTTGTAGCGTGTGTGCAGAAAAGGCTTCTTTCGCATCACTCTCCAATACAGCTTCTCCCTGTGCAAAGTGGGCTGAATTGTTGAAGGATTCACAGTGACACCATCTGCAGCAAGTTGATGTTGTAGGTCTTTAGAGGTGGTCCGTGGGCTGTTTTTGACCCTTCTCACCATCCTTCGCCTTTTCCTCTCCAATATTTTATGTGGCCTGCCACTTCTGGCCTTAACAAGAACTGTGCCTGTGGTCTTCCATTTCCTCACTATGTTCCTCACAGTGGACACTGACAGCTTATATCTCTGCGATAACTTTTTGTAGCCTTACCCTAAACCATAATGTAGAACAATCTTTGTTTTCAGGTCATTTTAGAGTTGTTTTGAGGCCCCATGTTGTCACTCTTCAGAGGAGAGTCAAAGAGAACAACAACTTGCAAATGGCCACCTTAAATACCTTTTCTCATGATTGGATGCACCTGTCTATGACGTTCAAGGCTTAATGAGCTCACCAAACCAATTGTGTGTTCCAATTAATCAGTGCTAAGTAGTTACAGGTATTCAAATCAACAAAATGATAAGGGTGCCCAAATTTATGCACCTGTCTAATTTTGTTTTGATGCATATTGCGCATTTTCTTTTAATTCAATAAACCTCATTTCACTACTGAAATATTACTGTGTCCTTCGGTTATTTGACAGATCAAAATGAAATTGCTGATCCAAACACCCAAATATTTATAAATGACAATCATGAAAATTGTCAGGGGTTCCTAAACTTTTGCATACAACTGTATAAGTCTGTGTATGCTAGTATATACAGTGGAGGTGTCACGTGGTGTGTCAAAGTCACAGATTAATTTTTTTGTATATTCTTTATATGTAAATGTGAGTGCACAATAAATTGAGCTTCCATTTATTTTTTATTACAATCTGCACGATGATCAAAGCAGTGAAAACTGGCTGCGCCTCAAACATCCAGTGATATACAGTATAAATAGATAAACTCAAATTAATATGTGTGCAGTAAATAAAAAGTTCATAAATGTCCAAAAAATCCTTTTACATGAGTAATCCTTTAACAATATGTTGCAAAATTTCTTCATCCCAGTGGGTCTTAAATAGGGATGGGCCGAACACCCCCCTGTTCGGTTCGCACCAGAACATGTGAACAGGCAAAAAATTTGTTCGAACATGCGAACACCGTTAAGGTCTATGGGACACGAACATGAAAAATCAAAAGTGCTAATTTTAAAGGCTTATATGCATGATATTGTCTTAAAAAGTGTTTGGGGACCTTTAATAATGCTTAAAGTGAAACAATAAAAGTGTAATATTCCTTTAAATTTCGTACCTGGGGGTGTCTATAGTATGCCACATGTTTCCCATGTTTAGAACAGTCTGATAGCAAAATGACATTTCTAAAGGAAAAAAGTCATTTAAAACTACTCGCGGCTATAATGAATTGTCAGTCCAGCAATACACATAAAAGTTAATTGATAAAAACGGCATGGGATTCCCTCACAGGGGAACCCCGAAGCAAAATTTTTTAAAAAAATGCGTGGGGGTCCCCCTAAATTTCATAACAGACCCTTATCCGAGCATGCAACCTGACAGGCCGCAGGAAAAGAGGGGGGGACCAGAGAGCGCCCCCCCCTCCTGAACCGTACCAGGCCACATGCCCTCAACATTGGGAGAGTGCTTTGGGGTAGCCCCCCAAAGCACATTGTCCCCATGTTGATGGGGAGAAGGGCCTCATCCCCACAACCCTTGCCCAGTAGTTATGGGGGTCTGTGGGCGGGGGGCTTGTCGGAATCTGGAAGCCCCCTTTAACAAGGGGACCCCCAGATACATTGTACCCGTACCATTTCACAAAAAAAGTGTGAAGATGGTAAAAAAAACAACACACACCATGGGAGAAGTCCTTTATTAAAAAATAAAAAAATGAAACTGTCCCACATAGTCCATTCACCTCTGCCGACAGACCGACAAAAAAAAATAAAGATCTGCCTCCATGGGAGGCACACGCCATATGACGCATCCTCGCAGGTGACAACTCTTTTAAAACTGTGGGCGTGGCCACATGGTGTCGTCGTCGGGTGACCTAGCCCCCCTCTGACAAGGTGCTTTGGGGGCTACCCCAAAGCACCCTCCCAATGTTGAGGGCATGTGGCCTGGTACGGTTCAGGAGGGGAGGCGCTCTCTCGTCCCCCTCTCTTTTCCTGTGGTCTGCCAGGTTGCGTGCTCGGATAAGGGTCTGGTATGGATTTTTGGATGGACCCCACACCATTTTTTTAAAAAATTTTGGCACGGGCCTGAAGGGTCTGGTATGGATTTTGAGGGGGACCTCCACGCCTTATTTTTTTAAAATTTTGGCGCAGGGTTCCCCTTAATATCCATACCAGACCGCACGCATTTTTTTATTTTTTTATTTTGGTTCGGGGTTCCCCTGTGGGGGAATCCCATGCCGTTTTTATCAATGAACTTTTATGTGTATTGCCGGACTGACAATTCATTATAGCCGCGAGTAGTTTTAAATGACTTTTTTTCTTTTAGAAATGTCATTTTGCTGTCAGACTGTTCTAAACACCGGAAACATGCACCACTTTACAGGCATACTATAGACACCCCCCAGGTATGAAATTTAAAGGAATATTACACTTTTATTGTTTCACCTTAAGCATTATTAAAGTCACTGCTCCTGAAAAAACGGCCGTTTTTAGAACTTTTTTTTGCATTGATACATGTCCCCTGGGGTAGGACCCAGGTCCCCAAACACTTTTTATGACAATAACTTGCATATTAACCTTTAAAATGAGCACTTTTGATTTCTCCCATAGACTTTTAAAGGGTGTCCGGCGGCTTTCGAATTTGCCACGAACACCCCAAATTGTTCACTATTCGGCGAACGGGCGAACAGCCAATGTTCGAGTCAAACTCATGTTCGACCCGAACATAAAGCCCATCCCTAGTCTTAAATAAAATATTGTGAATCCCACCACCGTTCACCACTGCGCTCACCTTAAAATTGGACCTGTCTCCATGTCTAAAAATACCTTCCCCTGCTAGGGATCAAAATTCCGACTCATCAGCTGTTCAAATTCCTTCTGTCCTCCTTTCCCCTCCCTGGGTCTTATTGTGCTGGTAGGGCACTTATACATTTTTATATGAATCCTCCTTCCTCCTCCATTTCTCAATCAAAACAGATTTGCTCCCATAGTGTAGTATAAAAGGTATTTTATTGAGACAATAGTATACACTTACATTTAAAATGCCAATCAAGCGCTTTTACATAAGTTTCCTATGGGGATGTGGTTCCCATTCCACTCACTCCTCTCATCCTCCACAGTACTACGTCACCTGACTCCGCCAAACGTGTAGCGTCACAATCACATGACTTCCTCTGCACGATGATGGTTTTATTCTGTTTTTTTTTTCTATACATTCGAAGTGGTGGATCAAGGAGGAATATTATCAATCGGATCTATCTAAATACTTATCAACCATCTAAAGTGTATCCCAGGAGGAAAGTGGCATAAAACTAATGTTGGGCCTAATTTAAAGGGGAAATGCGTTTTTGACCTATACTGTATACACAGAGGTACCGGCGCCTGCACCCGGTAGCCAAGGGACAGGTCAGCTTCGGGTGAGGACATCGCGGGCACCCTGGACAGGTAATTGTCCTTAAAAAAAATTTGGCAGAACTCCGCTTTAAGCAATATTACAATCACTGCTCCTGAAAAAACTGCAGTTTTCTAAAACTTTTTTTTTTTTGCATTGATACATGTCCCCTTGGCCACGACACGGGTCCCCAAACACTTTTTATGGCAATAATATGCACATAAGCCTTTAAAACTAGCACTTTTGATTTTTCATGTGCATGTCCCATAGACTAACTGTGTTTGCACAAATTTTTTGTCTGTTCGCAAGTTCTGGTGCGAACCAAACGGGGGGGGGTTTGTTCAGCTCATCCCTAGTTCATGTTACACTAATAAATCAGTATTGGATTTATGGTGGTGTGCAGCCATATCTTTCTTTTCCTAATATTATTCCTTGCTATGCTCTTTGTTGATGGAGAGGCTGAAACATTATGGGTTTATATTACAAAGTTAATTATTGCAGTTATAGGCCACCCAGTATTAATGTGGAGGTGGATTTTAGCAACCCAGAAATTGACTGCAGTAATGGCACTGTTGGCACAGATAAAGGGCTGACATTTATAAATATATTACAAGCGTTTTATGGTGCAGTTGATAGAAGCCCCAATTAGAAATGATGCTCTGCGGACCTGGTAATCTCAAACTATGCAGAGCTTATTACTAATGTTTATATAATGTTTATATAAAAGAGCAGTTACCATAACATGATTTAATGCAATGTTAGCTGAGAGCAACAGCCACATACTGGAGAGATAAAACACCTAAAGTATCACTAAACCCACATCATCAACACTATCAATAAACTATCAATAAATGGTGTATTGCCTGCTGCTCATACTCACTCGGTCACCAAGAGCTTCGTTTTCTGTATTCTGTATCCTGCTGTTCTCTATCTCCCCCTTCTGTCCAAGCCCTCAATTTAGCTAGGGATTTTGCAGCTGTGGTGGCAACTCTGCACATACTCAGTTTTCAGTTAGTTTCTATGCTGAGCGTTTCCTCCCTATCACATCTGACCAGCCCATGTGACACTAGTCACACATGTGGATGTATACACAGTGGTAAATAACAGCCCACTCCCCCCCTCCTCTTCCATGCCCACTAACCAGCTAAACACAATTGAGGCGGGATATTACATGTAGACTAATGGTGGCTTCACCTCCCTTTTATTATAAGACACAGGCTGGAGGGGCGTGACACAGCCTGTGACTGGCATGTGCTGGCTGAGAATGGGCCAAACAGATGTGGGCAAGCCTGTGCAAGTTCGACTGAGCATTCGCGAGCGACCAGTCACCAAGGCTGGCACCAAACGGCTTATTTAAATGGTGCCTCTGCACTGGCTAATTGCTCTTTGGTCTACAGCGTTCTGTGTGTTCCTGATTCCTGTGTTTGACCTCTGATCTTGACCCAGCTTGCTCCAAATCATTCCTGTCTGCTACTTGTCCTGACACCTGGCTTCACCCCGGATTCTATCTCTGCCTGCTGCTCCTGTTTGATCTTCCATCCATTGCCGTCTCTGCCTGTGATCAGATTACTCTGCTGTCTGCCATATATGCCTGATCTGCCCATCCGTTATTGAACCGGCTTGTCTGACCCTGCTTCCAGCTCTTCCAGCCTGCTACAGCTCCTTCAGTCCAGCTCAGCATCTTCAGGCACCTGCTTCCTGTTGTGCATCCACAATATGTCATCAGCCAGGCCAAGTCAGTCTGCCTGCTTCCAGCCATCCTGCTGGCACATCTGCCTGCTGCCTCATCTGACTGCTGTCAGCTGCTCCTGGATTACTTTCTGTGGGTTCCCGGCTACAACCTGCACAGACTACTGGACTGATCATAGGGGCTCTTACCCTGCCGTGCTCCAGCGGCTACTGTCTCACCATCAGTGACCCTCGAGCCAGAGCTGTACGAGAGGCCTTCCTCTGCATGTCAGGCTCACCAACCAGGTATGTGACATATATTTGTATGCCAATAAAAAACAGTTAATTGATATTATTTATTTATTTATACTCTATATTTCAAGGGTTTTTTTTATTCATTTATTTATTTTGAACATTTGACCAGCAGCAGAGCACTCGAAGCCCCTCCTGCTTAGGTTTCCCTGCAGACAGGCTTGGAAAGATCTGGGACCTGTGACAGCTGTATATACTTTAGATTAGGAAAAAAGGACTTAGCTGTTTTGTTTTTTTTTAAATAAAATAAGTACAGTGCCATCATACACATACAGAAAGAGAAGGGACAATATAAATTAAACTGTGTGTCTTCAGTATCACTTTATCTTTTTACAGCTCTCATGCAAGTGTTCACGTGCAGTCACTTTCCTCCCTCTTAATTCATTTTTTGTCTTCCGTGCGTAGTTTGAATCGACTGTAATCCCTGCAGGTCCTTCAACCTATCAAGCAGGATACAAGCTTGAGTGTTGTAACACATTTTTTACCTTCGTTTAATTATTACAGTGTACACAATGCTGCAGTGATGCTCATATACAGGTCTTACTTTCAATGGTATATTATATATACAGGTGGTGTGATGATTTTCTTTTTGTTATCGAATGTTCCTTTGGGCAATAAGTGTAAAAGGCTAAAAATAAAACCTATGCGGTATATGGTCAAAGTTACTAAAGCTATAAATAATAAGCATTTAAAATAAGAAGGAGCACTACTACCATTTAAAACGTATAAAGAATAAATGTAAATATATGTACTGTGTATATATATATATATATATATATATATATATATATATATATATATATATATATATACTATCTATCTATATACAGTATCTCACAAAAGTGAGTACACCCCTCACATTTTTGTAAATATTATATTATATCTTTTCATGTGACAACACTGAAGAATTTACACTTTGCTACAAGTAGTGAGTGTACAGCTTGTATAACTGTGTAAATTTGCTGTCCCCTAAAAATAATTCAACAAACAGCCATTAATGTCTACACAGATGGCAACCATTATTTTTCAGCACTGCCTTAACCCTCTTGGGTATGGAGTTCACCAGAGCTTCACAGGTTGCCACTGAAGTCCTCTTCCACTCCTCCATGACGAAATCACGGAGCTGGTGGATGTTAGAGACCTTGCACACCTCCACCTTGAGGATGTCCCACAGATGCCCAATCGTGTTTAGGTCTGGAGACATGTGTAGCGATACCCCCAAAGGAGCTGCTCTTGCTTGTTCAGTCTGTTACTCTGCCTCTCAACCCCAAAGAACTGTCTGAGCCTCTCTGGCACACCTAGCAAACAGTGTACTAGCAAACACAGTAAAACAGACACAGATGTAGTGAACAGGTAGTTTGTATACTGGGAGAGTTTCCACAATCCTACAAACAGTGATCTGGTAACGCAATAGGCAAGAAGGGCAAACTGTGGTATTTAATAGTGTTAATCAAACCCAAAATGCAGACTTCAAAATAACACAGTCAAACAACTTAAATAGGTCTAGAGTGGCCTATGCACTCGGGCATAAAGGAGAACTGATCTGACTTAACAACGGTCAGTCTGTTTCCCTCAAATCCTGAAATCATGGACCCAGGAAATTAAATGTGAGGCAATAGGCCACAAATGCAATTGATCAATTTAACATTTAACGTGAGAGTTCCCCTTTAAAGGTAGTCACAGGGATCATTAAATAAGGCTACTTTCACACTGGGGCGGGTGGGCGCCGGTGGTAAAGCGGCGCTATTTTTAGCTCCGCTTTACCATCGTTACCAACGGTGCTATTCGGCCGCTAGCATGGCGGTTTTAACCCCCCCCCGCTAGCGGCCGAAAAAGGGTTAAAACCGCCGGCATAGCGCCACTGCAGCGCCACTATGCCGCCGGTTTAGCGGTGCTGCCCCATTGTTTTCAAAGGGAAGGAGTGCTTTAGGAGTGGTGAATACACCGCTCCTACAGCGCTGTAAAGATGTGGCCTGCAGGACTTTTTTGACCGTTCTGCAAGCGCACCGCTCCAGTGTGAAAGCCCTTGGGCTTTCACACTGGAGACACAGGAGAGGCTCTTTACAGGCACTACACAGGCGCTATTTTTAGCGCTGTAGTGCCTGTAAAGCACCTCAGTGTGAAAGTAGCCTTACTAATACTAAGAAGTAACAGAAAGGGTCCTCACAATGGAGATATCCAGGATCTTCTGCTAGTCTGCTGTTGGTGCACTTGGTGTCCTGTTGAGCAGGATAAACAAAGGGGTACTTGAAAGTATTCTGGTAGGCAAAATGAGATGGAGCATGCTAGCAGCATCCTGAAAAGTGGAATGTAGTGACTGTTCAGCAGGGTGCAAGTGTTCCTACAAATGTGGGCACTAGTGAGGCAATGTTGCCTGACTACCGTGTCTTTAAAGATGGATCGCCTGTGTCTCTCTCACTCCCTCATCGACTGACTTTTACCTCAGGACACAAAATGGAGTCATTTTACTTTCCTGTCAGCAAAGCCTGCTGGGATTTGTATTTCTCCCTATATACCAGTCTATGGGGCCGTTTTGTGTCTCTCTGCAGTTCAGTACAGTCTCTCCCATTGGCTGTTGTAACTGTGCCTTTAATTGGTTTTCTTCTTCCGGCCAATAGGGGCACAAAAGAGGCTGCTGAATGCACAGCTCTGTGTGTGTCAGCTCACATTACATTACTCAGTCAGTGAAAATAGGAGGAAGGGGGGGTGAAAAAGCCCATGCAGGCATGACAGCCAGCTCTCTCCCCTCTTTCAGGCTGGAAAACCTGTGTACATGCAGTCATCTGTGTTAATGTAAATCTTTGGCTGCAATACCCGCTACACATGCTTGGCTAGTCTATCACCATTACCCTCAGCTTCTTTAACAAGGCAGTGGTCGCCTTGGAGGTGTGTTTGGGGTCGTTATCATGTTGGAATACTGCCCTGTGGCCCAGTCTCCGAAGAGAGGGGATCATGCTCTGCTTCAGTATGTCACAGTACATGTTGGCATTCAAGGTTCCCTCAATGAACTGTAGCTCCCCAGTGCCGGCAGCACTCATGCAGCCCCAGACCATGACAGTCCCACCACCATGCTTGACTGTAGGCAAGACACATTTGTCTTTGTACTCCTCACCTGGTTGCCGCCACACACGCTTGACACCGTCTGAACCAAATAAGTTTGTCTTGGTCTCATCAGACCACAGAACATGGTTCCAGTAATCCATGTAATTAGTCTGCTTGTCTTCAGAAAACTGTTTGTGGCTTTCTTGTGCATCATCTTTAGAAGAGGCTTCCTTCTGGGACTACAGCCACGCAGACCAATTTGATGCAGCGTATGGTCTGAGCACTGACAGGGCGACCCACCATCCCTTCAACCTCTGCAGCAATGCTGGCAGCACTCATATGTCTATTTCCCACAGACAACCTCTGGATATGACGCTGAGCGCGTGCACTCAGCTTCTTTGGTCCACCATGGCAAGGCCTGTTCTGAGTGGAACCTATCCTGTTAAACCGTTTGGTCTTGGCCACCGTGCTGCAGCTCAGTTTTAGGGTCTTGGCAATCTTCTTATAGCCTAGGCCATCGTTATGTAGAGCAACAGTTCTTTTTTTTCAGATCCTCAGAGAGTTCTTTGCCATGAGGTGCCATGTTGAACTTCCAGTGATCAGTATGAGAGAGTGAGAGCAATAACACCAAATTTAACACACCTACTCCCAATTCACTCCTAAAACCCTGTACCACTAATGAGTCACATGACATCGGGGAGGGAAAATGGCTAATTGGGCCCAATTTGGACATTTTCACTTAGAGGTGTACTCACTTTTGTTGCCAGCGGTTTAGACATTAATGGCTGTGTGTTGAGTTATTTTGAGGGGACAGCAAATTTACACTGTTATACATATATAACAGTGTAAATAACATGTTATTCATATGCTGTACTTTCACTACTTTACATTGTAGCAAAGTGTTGTCACATGAAAAGATATAATAAAATATTTATAAAAATTTGAGGGGTGTACTCTCACTTTTGTGAGATACTGTATATACAGTGGGGACGGAAAGTATTCAGACCCACTTACATTTTTCATTCTTTGTTATATTGCAGCCATTTGCTAAAATCATCTAAATCTAAGTTATTTTTTTTCCTCATTATTGTACACACAGCACCCCATATTGACAGAAAAACACTGAATTGTTGACATTTTTGCAGATTTATTAAAAAAGAAAAACGGATATATCACATGGTCCTAAGTATTCAGACTCTTTGCTCAGTATTTAGTAGAAGCACCCTTTTGATCTAATACAGCCATGAGTCTTTTTGGGAAAGATGCAACAAGTTTTTCACACCTGGATTTGGGGATTCTCTGCCATTCCTCCTTGCAGATCCTCTCCAGTTCTGTCAGGTTGGATGGTAAATGTTGGTGGACAGCCATTTTTAGGTCTCTCCAGGGCTCTGGCTGGTCCATTCAAGAACAGTCATGGAGTTGTTGTGAAGCCACTTCTTCGTTATTTTAGCTGTGTGCTTAGGGTCATTGTCTTGTTGGAAGGTAAACCTTCGGCCCATTCTGAGGTCCTGAGCACTCTGGAGAAGGTTTTCGTCCAGGATATCCCTGTACTTGGCCGCATTCATCTTTCCCTCGATTGCAACCAGTCGTCCTGTCCCTGCAGCTGAAAAACACCCCCACAGCATGATGCTGCCACCATCGTGCTTCACTGTTGGGACTGTATTGAACAGGTGATGAGCAGTGCCTGGTTTTCTCCACACATACCGCTTAGAATTAAGGCCAAAAAGTTCTATCTTGGTCTCATTAGACCAGAAAATCTTTTTAGCAAACTCCATGCGGGCTTTCATGTGTCTTGCACTGAGGAGAGGCTTCTGTCACTCTGCCATAAAGCCCCAACTGGTGGAGGGCTGCAGTGATGGTTGACTTTCTACAACTTTCTCCCATCTCCCGACTGCATCTCTGGAGCTCAGCCACAGTGATCTTTGGGTTCTTCTTTACCTCTCTCACCAAGGCTCTTCTCCCCCAAAAGCTCAGTTTGGCTGGACGGCCAGCTCTAGGAAGGGTTCTGGTCATCCCAAACGTCTTCCATTTAAGGATTATGGAGGCCACTGTGCTCTTAGGAACCTTAAGTGCAGCAGAAATTTTTTGTAACCTTAGCCAGATCTGTGCCTTGCCACAATTCTTTCTCTGAGCTCTTCAGGCAGTTCCTTTGACCTCATGATTCTCATTTGCTCTGACATGCACTGTGAGCTGTAAGGTCTTATATAGACAGGTGTGTGGCTTTCCTAATCAAATCCAATCAGTATAATCAAACACAGCTGGACTCAAATAAAGGTGTAGAACCATCTCAAGGATGATCAGAAGAAATGGGCAGCAGTTAAATATATGAGTGTCACAGTAAAGGGTCTGAATACTTAGGACCATGTGATATTTCAGTTTTTCTTTTTTAATAAATCTGCAAAAATGTCAACAATTCTGTGTTTTTCTGTCAATATGGGGTGCTGTGTGTACATTAATGAGGAAAGAAAATTAAAAAACTTTAAAACTTTAATGATTTTAGCAAATGGCTGCAATATAACAAAGAATTAAAAAATTAAGGGGGTCTGAATACTTTCCGTCCCTACTGTATATATACATACAGTATATATATGCGTATGTGTGTGTAAAAAGAAAATCAAGGCCACAGAATTGTAAATTCTTTAAATATATTAACAGTAAAAAGGTCAGCTTTGAGCATGTAGGTCCTTAATAAAATAATTTAGAGTTGGTGACTGGGGACAAAGAGAAGGTAAATTTTTTAAATATCTTCTTTAGCTCTTTGTATAAAAAAGGGGCATGAGGGAGCTCAAATCCATAATGGGGATCATATTGACACAGCCCCAAATGAACCACTATGGCTCAAAACTGATTTGCTCCAGAAATGTTTAGACAGAATAAAGGTGAATAAAGCACTTGGACCAGATGGCATCCACCCACAGATCCTAAAAGATTTGAGCTCTATTAATTCAAAGCCATTATTTCTAATTTTCAATGAATGTTTAATGACTGCCATTGTACCAGTGGATTGGCGTAGGGCCAATGTGGTGCCTATATTTAAAAAGGATCAAAGTCTTTACCAAGTAACTATAGATCTGTTAGTTTAACTTCTATAGTTGGGAAGATACTGGAGAGTTTAATAAAAGACCACATTGATGAGTTTTTGATAGATAAAGAGAATATTTTGAGCAATAGTTAGCATAGATTCATGAAAGACGGAAGTTATCAAACAAATCTGACTTAGTAAGCGAAAACTTAGACAAACGATTGGTTGTGGACGTGGTTTACTTGGATTTTGCAAAAGCATTTGACACAGTTCTCTACACACGGTTAATGTGTAAGGTAAAGTCTACAGGCTTGGAAAAATCAGTTTGTAAATGGACAGAAAATTGGCTAAAATACTGAATTCAGAGAGTAGTGGTTCATACTTCATACTCAGAATGGTCTAGGGTTTTAGTGGTGTACCCCAAGGTTCAGTGTTGGGACCCTTACCTTTTAATACATTTAAAAATTATATAGCGTTTTGGATTAAAAGTACCATTTCAGTATTTGGAAATGACACCAAGCTATGCAATGGAATAACGTTCTTACAGGATGTCTCCAAATTACAAGCCAACCTCAATGCCCTGTTTAATTGGGCAACTATGTGGCAAATGAGGTCTAATGTTGATAAATGTAAAGTTCTGCACTTGGGGGCTAAAAATATGCATGCATCATACATACTAGGGGGAGTACAACTGGGGAAATTAATGGTGGAGAAGAATATTGGTGTTCTGGTAGATCATAGACTTAATAATAGCATGTGAAACCATATGTGAAAAAGATGCAACACATTAATAAATTGATATATTAAGGTGAATAAATTAATCACTAATGAATAAATAATATAGTGATGAGGTATAAAACGTCCCAAATAAAAACTTAAGAATTAAAAATCCACACAAATATTTATAATTGATGTATCAAAAGAAAGTCCAAACTGAAACAAAATAGCGAGGTGATGAGAAAAACAAGTATGAATTCCGCCCCTCACACTGAGCAAGATTGGTCAGATGCTTCAAATCTGGATAGAAGAAATGCACTTAAATGGAGCCAGATGGCCTCTTACCGAATATGATGGACCCTAGATTATAAGGGTCAAACTTGCCTAGTACCAGCAGTACACTCTAGTGGTTTTTTACCCGGTCCGCTCCAAAGAACAAGCCAGCCACTCTCCTTCATTAGGAACACTAAGATGAGATAGTAATCTCCATGCACTCGTAACAACAGCAGCAGTCAGCTGTGATGTTCCACCTGGTCTGCTCAAAAGGGATAGCCTCTCTCTTCTGTCATGGATAAAAGGGTGGATTTAATAATTTTCCTTTTATTCCACTCAAAACTCCTCCAATAAATGTTTCAAATGGTTTGTTAAAAGAAAAAGAAGAAGACCTTCATAGTGCAGCAAATTGTAGTATTTATTCCAAAGATTTTCTCGTGCACAGCAACGAAATATAAAACAGCACACAGCTCCGAGCTATCAGGCTATCAGCTGGTGCGTGGTGACGTCATGGGGTTCTCTCCAACCAACGCGTTTCCCTGTAACCAGCATTGACTCTGTTCCAGTCGATGCTTGTTACAGGGAAATGCATCGGTTGGAGAGAACCCCGTGACGTCACCACGCACCAGCTGATAGCCTGATAGCTCGGAGCTGTGTGCTGTTTTATATTTCGTTGCTGTGCACGAGAAAATGGTTTCACATATTGTGTTGTGAAAAGTTTTTTGCGCAATCTCCTTCCTCCTGTGTGTATATATAGATATGTTTAAATTGAGTATTTAATTTTGTCAGGAGATAGCAGCATATATACTTTTTTCTTTCTCAAATAGTTTATCACATTTTTTTCACTTAATTATTTTTAGGTATCACCTACACTGGTGGTTGGGTAAGTGCAGAATAATTAAAATATACATAAATTAATAATAGCATGCAATGCAAAACTGCAGTTTCTAAAGCTAGCAAAATACTTTTTTTGCATTAAAAGAGGAATAGACTCCAGAGAGAGAGATATCATTTTGCCCCTGTGCAAATCATTAGTAAAGACCTCATCTGGAATATGCAGTTCAGTTCTTGGCACCAGTTCACAAAAAAGGATATTGGAGAACTTGAGAAAGTGTAAAGAAGGGCAACCAAACTGATAAGAGGAGCTTGGCTTTGAGGAAAGCTTAGCTGAACTGAATGTACTCCCTCTTGAGAAGAGGCAATTAAGGGGGCGTATGATCATATAGTGAACTTGGTGTAGAGTTTTTCACTTTAAGGTCATCATAGAGGACAAAGGACACTCTTTACGTCTGCCGGAAAAGAGATTTAACCTTCAAATATGGAAAGGCTTCTTCACAGTAAGAGCTGTGAAGATGTGAAATAAACTCCCTCAAGAGCTGGTTCTGGCCAGATCAGTAGATTGTTTTTAAAAAGGCCTGGATTCTTTCATAAATGCACAAAACATAATGGGATACTAATATTTATAGGTAACATTGATCCAGGGAATATGCTATTGCCTCTTGGGGGATCAGGAAGGAATTTGTTTCCCCACTGGAGCAAATTTGATCTTGCTTTATTGGGTTTTTTTGCCTTCCTCTGAATCAGCTGTTGGTATAAGATTGTGTATATAGAGGTTTTCAATTTGTGTGTATGTTTTCTATTGGTTGAACTAGATGGATCTTTTTTTAACCAAACTAGCTATGAATCAATAGAATCCTGCCATTGGGATTTGAAGAGTGGCAAAACGCCAGTGTGAATGGTGCCCTACACTCTGTCAGATTTTTTTTTTTTTTTTTGATCAGCAATTGGAGCAGCAGCTGTATCTTTACACAGCCAATCCTGGTTGTAATTTTTACAACTGGTAATTGCCAGCGAATGTAAAGGGGAATTGGCACAGAATTGGAATTGGGACAGAAGGACAGAGCTTATTATAAATGCACTATGTACCTTAATGATTTATAAATTGATACATTTTTATAATTTTTTTTTGTATCCGTATAAGCAATACATTTTTTGATAAATGTATGTATGCAATTGCTTCTTTTTTTTATGTAATCTTTATTTTATTTTATATTTTATAAAGAACATACAAACAGATAGTATGCAATTGGTCTTTCCACATCTACAACTTTACATTGTAGACCTAGCAGTTTAGACAAGAAAATATAAACAGAGGGGCAAGGGAAGGGAGGGAAGAGGGATGAGGGATTAGGTTATCTCTACACCATTCCAAACCATTAAAAGAGTCATAATGAGTTATAAAGGGTGTCCTGCCACCACGGCCTCAGCCCGGACCTATCCTTTCCCAGCCCCCCATCTATGTACTGGGGGGCACGACTCGGCCTTGGGGCCACCAGAGACCCGTTGAGTGAGTCCCTCAGGAGGGGGGCTAAAAGCCTCCAAATGACCTCCAACAAGAGGGAAGCACCCCCTGGGCCTCCTACAAGGCCATGCAATTGCTTCTTTGGTAAAATGTGTATGCTTGTGCACTGCTTGCTAGCACACTGGAGTGGTGCATGTTCTCACATACAACCCTTATACATTTATACAGTCTCTTGTCTATATAGCCTCTTGTCTACTGACTATGGGCCCTGTTCTGTTAAGGGAAACCCTTGTTTCAGCTCCCCATGCACCCCCTATGTCTAAGTCACTCTGTGTCTATTAGGGGCACAGGGTGACTGAGAAAATGATGGACAGCTATTTAACCACTTCAATACTGGACACTTTCCCCCCTTCCTGCCCAGGACATTTTTCAGCTTTCAGTGATGTCGTACTTTGAATGACAATTGCGTAGTCATGCAACGCTGCACTCAAGTCACATTTTTATAATTTTCTTCCCACAAATAGAGCTTCCTTTTGGTGGTATTTGATCACCACTGGGGCTTTTGTTTTTTGCTAAACACACTAACACACTAAAAAAGACCAAAATGTTTGAAAAAAAAGGTTTTTCTTCTTATTGGTTATAAAATTTTGTTTTCTCCTTAACTGACGGGCACTGATGAGGCGGCACTGAGTTAGCACTGATAAGGTGGCACTGATGGGCACTGATGAGGAGGCATTGATATGTAGCACTGATGGTCACCAATAGGTGGCGCTGATATACAGCACTGATGGGCACTGATGGGTGGCACTGATGGGCACTGATAGGTGGCACTAATGAGCCCTGACAGGCGGCACTGATGAGCACTGACAGGTGGCTGTGATGGGCACTGACAGGCGGCACTGATTGCAAGTAAAAAGTGGGGTGACTGGCGCTACCCTGTTAAAAAGGGGAATGGTAAGTGTATGCCCTGTCTCCAAGTAGAGGAGGGGGTACCTGTCCTATTAGGGCTAGGTGTGTATATATGTGTCCATCAATAGTGGATATAACAAAAAGCGTGCTTATACAAATAAGACCCCTTTCACACCGAGCCGCCTATAGCGCCGGCGGTAAAACGCCGCTATTTTTAGCAGAGATTTACCGTCGGCCACTAGCGGGGCATTTCGGCCACTAGCGGGGCATTTTTACCCCCCGCTAGCAGCCGAGAAAGGGTTAAAACCGCCCGCAATGGGGAGCAGCGGTGGAGGAGCGGTAAACACACTGCTTCTTCACCGCTCCAAAGAAGCTGCTGACAGGACTTTTCCTGACGTCCTGCCAGCGCAGTGCTCCGGCTTTCACACTGGAGACAATGCTGCAGCTGTTTGAGGGCAGATTGCAGGTGCTATTTTTAATGCTATAGCGCCTGCAAAACGCCCTCGTGTGAAAGGGGTCTAAAGCTATAGTGAGAAAAGAGTAAATATTATAGTAAGTGATCAAACAGAACTTATCATGAGCATAGCTAAGCACACAATGTGGAATATACATATATGTCTAACAAGCCAATAATATGAACGAAGAAGCCATATATATATATATAATATATATATAAATATATATATATATATATATATATATATATATATATATATATTTTAGTTCATAGTTATATATAATAAAGGCGTTGCATGGATAGAGTTCCCAAAAATGGCAAAACAAATAATTGAAGGTGAAGTGGAAAAATCCGTTGCTTGGTTGTGGAGTCCCACACAGATATATGATAAAGGTGTGTATAAAAAAATATATAGGTATAGTCCCACACAGAATGTTTATAAGAAATCAAAATATAAGTCCCAAAAGGTGGTATATATGAAACATGAGTATAGTTCCACAGTAGCCAATTCTTATGCCCCGTACACACGGTCGGACATTGATCGGACATTCTGACAACAAAATCCTAGGTTTTTTTTCCGACGGATGTTGGCTCAAACTTGTCTTGCATACACACGGTCACACAAAGTTGTCGGAAAATCCGATCGTTCTGAACATGGTGACGTAAAACACGTATTTCGGGACTCTAAACAGGGCAGTAGCCAATAGCTTTCATCTCTTTATTTATTCTGAGCATGCGTGGCACTTTGTGCGTCGGATTTGTGTACACACGATCGGAAATTCCAACAACGGATTTTGTTGTCGGAAAATTTTATAGCCTGCTCTCAAACTTTGTGTGTTGGAAAATCCGAAGGAAAATGTGTGATGGAGCCTACACACGGTCGGAATTTCCGACAACAAGGTCCTATCACACATTTTCCGTCGGAAAATCCGACCGTGTGTACGGGGCATAACTCTTTTAGGTGACTTCGGTGCTCAACAAATCAGGTGACTCATAGTGCTCCCCCCGTTAGGTCCCCACTCACCAAATGTTGTCATGCCTACAGGGGTAATAGGTGTGACGGGAGGGCCCGTGGAACTCAGAATACATTTTATGTCATCCTGGCACAGGGTGAGTGAGAAAATATATCTTGGACTACTTAAAATGGGACAGTAATATTTGTCCACAATATTTCCCAGGAAGTATGTTAATTGAATGAGCTGATCACATTGTCCTCTATACAATGTAGGAGACGGGACGACTCCTATTGGAGCTCATGTTAATTAGGTTTTGTTTGTATTGTTAATTATAATTAGCTCCAGCTATTGTGTTTATATTACCGTGTGAAGCTCGGTGCCCACAAGTCTGTCATCTAGTCTGGGTAAATTTTGTAGTAAATTAGCTCATGTTAATTAGGTTAGCTTTGAGTCATCCTGGTGTATAAATGTGTGTGAGATCTCAAATAAACAGTCCATGTTAGCAGTGAAGCAAGTGTCGCCTTGTTTTCTGCTCAGAGAGGTTGGAATATCTGATATCTGTATACAGACTGGGAGGAAGTGGTATATGACGGAGGCACTCAAGCGGAGTGTGGGACGTTCCGTGACAATAGGCATATGTGGGTAACCGTTGATAGACTTTCTCCTCAGCTCTCCCAATGTCCCGTCTGTTGGTCCAACGGGCTTCTCCAGCTGTTTCCACACAGTCAGGGGTAAAATACACCGACCAGCTCCTCCCAGGAATCACTCCCCAATTTCTCAGGCCTGGGTCCTCAGAGAGAGGAAGAAAAGGGCTCCCATAGTGTAGTAATTAAAATAAATTTTATTTAAAATAAATTAAAATCAATGGCTTCCCATACACAATGTGGGAGAGCTTAAACTACAAAGCTGGTGCGTAGGAAAAGCCAGTCCGCATAGTGCGTTCCACCTGCGTTCCAGGCTTTCTACTACCGTACCGGAAATTACGTAAAAGCGTAGCCCTGCCTAAACAGGCGGGACTGATTGGCACTGATAGACGGCACTGATTGGCACTGACAGGTGGCACTGACAGGTGGCACTGATGGGCAGCACTGATGATGAGGTACTGATGATTTACTGACAGGTGTTACTGTAGGGTACTGATTGGCACTGTGATGGGCACTGTGGTGGGCACTGATTCGCACTGTGATGGGCACCTACAGCCGTATCTGATGGGGCACTGACTGGCAGCTGATGGGTACCTTTTTGGCAGCTGTGGTGGCACATCTGATGGGGCTGTGCTGATAATCAATGTGCTGATTATCAGCACAGACCCCCCCTCCGATAGGGAGAGCCGCCGATCAGCTCTCCCTGTCAGCGCAAACTGAGGGATGGCGTTTACCAGCACTTCCTGGTTCACTAGATGATCAGCTGTGACTGGTCACAGCTGATCACGTGGTAAGGAGCCTCCATCAGAGGCTCCATACCATTATCGGAGATGCAGTGTGTCAGACTGACACACAGCACTTCTGATCGCCACGTTGCACACACCCGCGGGCGCGAGCCGGCATGTTATCCTGCTGATAACTGAACCACCGCCTGGCCGTCATTCTGCTATAGGCCGAGCGGGAAGTGGTTAATGAACATTGAGAATGTGGTTTGGATTACTTAAAATGGAATAGTAATATTTATCCACAGTATCTCCCAGGATATATACAATAAATATTCCTGGTTTATTTGATTCTGAACTATACGTGTTAATTGAAAGAGCTGATTACATTGGCCTCTGTACAATGTGGGAGACGGTTGGTCTGCTACTGAGGGCTCCTGCTATTGTGTGAAGGTGTTCTGTGTTTATACTTATGATAATATATATTGTTTCATCTGAGCTAGAAGATGAAAAGTCTGACCTGAAAAGTCAGGCCTCTGAGTCACCAAGGTTGGTAAATGACTAGTTAATTAGCTCATGTTAATTTAAGTTTCTGGTTACAGTTGTATTGTTAGGGTAATATGATCAGGGGGAATGTCTTTCTCAAGTGTATAAAAGCCTGTATACTGGTTCAAATAAAGAGTGCTATTTCTGGTGTACTCCAAAACTGTGTTACCTGGTTCTTGGGGTAATTATACCCAGATCCATTGGTGTCGTGTTCCAGGACTTGGGAAGCAGCTTCTTGGCGGAAATACCCAACACGGTGTCCGCAAACCATCACATAACCATCCAACAGCAACACTGAAAAAGCATTAATTTAGTAGAATAGGGGAAGGCTAGAGCCCTTGTCGTTTTTTATTTTTTTATTTTACTGCCTTTGTCCCTAATGCTAATTTTCCCTCACTTCTAGTAAACATCTAGTAAAACCATTGTCAGCAGGACAGAAAGTAAGAGTATAACAGAGCCCTAGATAGCAGTAAAAACCCAACCATGGTCTTACATTTTTTCCCACTATAAGACAAAAAGTTTAGCCTTGAAAAATAAATTCAAATAAATCAAATGCACAGCTGTAAAGCATGTTAGTTAAAATACCCACAATATGTATTGTTAAATATGTGTTGCTGTCTGCTGTTTCCACCCAAAAAAATTCTTGGTATGGGGTTAATCCAGGGGTAAAAGTCCTATATGTTCAGGAAACTCAGAGCATCCCATGTTCTGCATGAATTTTCCAATCTCCTAAAGCCATCAACTGCACCAAGCAGACATATAGTGCGACCCGGAGGAAAATCTAGACGGAGGGTCGGCATGACTATGGGAGGAACAGGTCGGCAAGGGTTAAGTTTTTACTGAGTTAGTTGGGGGAAAAAGGGCAGCTTACCTTATTGGAGGAGCAGGTCAGGTGTGTGGGTGGAGCAGGAAAAGGTTGGGATGTTGCACAGGCTGTTGGGAAATCATTCCAGAATTTTCCCTGTTGGTAGAAGTTCTGTCAGCCCCTGCGGAGAGAAATACAGGCAGGATGAGCGATTTGGAGGCCTTGTGGAACCAGGTCAGGGCTGCAGCCTCTACACGGGGTCCTCAGTGGCTCCAACAACAATTATTAGGCATGTTAGGGGGGTCGGGGGTTGATCCCTCTCCTCCTGGATCTCCCCCTTCATCTAAGCGCGCTAGGAGGGTTCGCCCTCCTGAGCGCTTGAGC
Organism: Aquarana catesbeiana; assembly: GCF_042186555.1. Taxonomy (NCBI): domain Eukaryota; kingdom Metazoa; phylum Chordata; class Amphibia; order Anura; family Ranidae; genus Aquarana; species Aquarana catesbeiana. The sequence continues at coordinate 499,226,061 of NC_133326.1, read as the reverse complement.
CCTTCCCATACCCCCCGGGTCCGGCGGCCGCATGGGAGCTCCACACGGAACCCTTCAGTGTCCCCTGCTGGGCCATCAGCTTCTGGCCACAGCAGAGGGCCTGGGAGGAATCCCCAGCATCGGCGGGACCTGCGGGAGGGGGGGCCGCTGCGCTCTCTTCCCCCCTCCTCCCCCTCTACAGTGATTCAGGATGTCACGGCCGGCTCTCCTGCTGATGTGCCTAGCAGGAGGCCGGCTCGGCGAGGGACACAGTTGGATGCAGGGAGGGGCGGGAGCCCTGTCCCTTCTGGATCGGTGGGCAGAGCGGACTGTGGGAACCAGGAGGTCCGGTACCTGCGCTCGTCGGCAGCGTCATCTGGAGGATCAGCTCCCTCTCCTGTGGCTGAAGCGTCGGCTCGGCGTGGGAAGGCTGGAGAAACAGGCAGCAGAAGGCAGTTGGCGCCCTCTGCTGCTTCTACACAGACATTGCAGCCATCTTCAAGCAGAGATAGAGTGACAGCTGCACGGGGGAGTGGCCAAGCTCAATTAAAGGGCCGGCGACCCCCTTCCACAGTTGGGGGTGCACGCGGACCCCGCAGCTGTCAGATGGAGGCGGAGGAAGATGAGGGTACGCCGGGGCGTGCTGAAGCAGAGGAATCGAGGGGAAGAACGCCTGCGGCACAGTCGGTGCGTGAGTCATCAGCAGAATCCGGCGAGGTGTCCAGCGATGACGGCGATGGGCGATCACCGGCCATGCGCCCTACCGTGCAGAGTCAGCTGGGATCCGGAAGTGCGGCTGCTCGGGATTCGGTGCGCAGGCAGCCTGGTGAGTCCAATTTTAATTCTGCTACTTTTGTAGGGCAAGGTGTTGGGTTCACGGAGGGTGGAAAGGGGGGGTCACGGGGCAGGGAGCAAGCGGGTCAGATGGGGAGGGAACCTGGTGTGGCGGGTTTGGCGGAATTTTTTGCGGGTTTTCGGGAACTGTTGGACCGTTGCGCCCCGCCTGGGCCTTCAGGACCAGTAGCAGGGCCGACGGGGGCGTGGGTCCCTGCCGTGACCACGTCGGATGGATTGGGCTGTGATGCCCCTGTTGCGTGTAGTTCTACGCTGCCGCCGGCGGTGAGCACGGCGTCCCAGCGGGAAGGACAAGCGGATACGGGAATCCCATTATCCTCAGCGGTAGTTGAGTCTGCGTCTCAGACGGCGAGGGTCAGTGGCGCGGAGTCGCGTAAGGCTAAGGAGTCGGGGGACGATGGGGTTCGTTTGGGTGATAGAGCACACGGTGAGGTTTATGTATGCTTCGAGGGTCCGTTAGGGGTACATCTCAAGCCCGAAGTTAGGGAGAGGATTTGGCGGGGGGAATACGTGGAGATATTCTCCCTTTTGCCGCTAGAGAAGTTTAACATAGATAAAGGAAAAGCAGATGAGAGTAAAAAGGAGGAGGAGGAGAGGCGGCGTTGGCGGCTTATCCCTAGGACATTTTCTAACTGGCTGCAAGCCTTTGCGATATTGGCCAGCGTCATAGGTGAAAAGGAGCCGGAGAATTGTTCTCCGCTTTTTTGCTATTTAGACGCTATTGGGGAGGCTTATAGGGTATATGGAGGACTGGCATGGCTTCGCTATGACGAACAGTTTCGTCAGCGGAAAGCTGTCAGGCCTCAGCTAAGATGGGACCATAAGGATATTGGGCTTTGGATGAAGCTCATGGTGCAGGCTCGGGCTTCAGGACAGCCCTTTCCAGGGGGGGCCGGCGGTTCAGGCACTGGGCAGCCGGCCTCACAACGTAAAAACTACTGTTGGCAGTTCAACGAGGGAGCGTGCCGCTTTGGCGCGTCCTGTCGGTTCCGTCACGAGTGCTCCGGATGCGGAGGCTCTCACGGTTTTGCCAAATGCTTTAAGAAGGGGAAGCTGCAATCTAGTGAGTCCGTTTCAAAAAGGGAGGACGCCGGTAAATCTGTCCGAGATGCTGCCGTACCTAAGTAGGTATCCCAGGACGGAGGCGGCGATTTTTCTTGCCGAGGGCTTTGCATATGGTTTTCGCATTCCCTGTTCGCTACCCTTGTCTGAGGATTCTATGCCCAGGAATCTGAAATCTACTTCTCAGTTTCCTCAGGTGGTGACGGATAAGTTAGCTAAGGAAGTGGAGATGGGTAGAATGGCTGGCCCGTTCGATCGCCCGCCCATACCTGGGTTGCATGTGTCTCCTTTGGGGGTAGTACCTAAGAAGGAACCACATAAATTTCGGCTGATTCATCACTTGTCGTATCCTAAGGGATCTTCGGTAAATGATGCGATTGAGCCTGATTTGACGTCGGTGTCCTATACGTCGTTTGATACGGCCGTTAGTTGGGTTCAGAGATATGGACAGGGGGCATTATTGGCTAAGACGGACATTGAGTCCGCTTTTCGTTTATTACCGGTTCATCCGGATAGCCAGCCGTTGCTGGGTTGTTTTTGGGGTGGACAGTTTTTTGTTGACCGTTGTCTTCCCATGGGTTGTTCTATTTCTTGTTCTTACTTTGAGACATTTAGTACCTTTGTCGAATGGGTGGTTCGGGAAGAGTCACAAGTGCGCTCGGTTCTGCACTACCTTGATGATTTTCTTTGTATTGGCCCCCCGAAATCCACGGTTTGTTCGGTCTTGTTACGAATATTGGAAAGCGTGGCGCGGCGTTTCGGGATTCCTCTCGCGCCGGAAAAGACGGAAGGGCCGTCGACTGAGATGCAATTCTTGGGTATCATTATTGATACACAGGCAATGGAGTGTCGCTTGCCGACGGCAAAATTGGAGGACTTGCGATTGTTGGTGAGGGCGGCCCTACAGGCGAAGAAAGTTAGGCTGAAACAATTACAGTCTTTGCTGGGGAAGCTTAATTTCGCCTGCCGCATCATGCCGATGGGGCGCATTTTTTGCCGTCGCCTGAGTGCCGCTACTTCGGGGGTACGAATGCCACATCATTTTATTCGGCTTTCGGCCGAACACAAGGCAGATCTGCGGGTATGGGAGGAGTTTCTGGCCACCTATAACGGGAGGTCCTTGTGGATGGCCCCGGTGGTATCGGCCTTTGATTTCGATTTGTACAAGGATGCAGCGGGCAGTTTGGGTTTTGGGGCGTACTGTCAAGGGGCATGGTGTGCGGAGGCATGGCCGGAGGAGTGGCGTGTCGCGGGCTTCTTGAGTAATCTGGTGCTATTGGAGCTTTTCCCGATTGTGGTGGCATTGGACATCTGGGGATCTCGCTTTCAAAATCGGCGAGTTTGTTTTCACTGTGATAACATGGGGGTGGTGGCGGTTGTGTCTAGTCTGTCTGCCTCGTCTCCGCCCGTAGTGCGTTTGTTACGTTTTTTGGTCCTTCGTTGTTTGAGTTTGAATTGTTTTATAAAAGCTGTGCATGTACCGGGTGTGGAGAATTCCATTGCTGATGCCTTGTCTCGTTTTCAGTGGGACAGGTTCCGGAAGCTGGCGCCGGCGGCGGAGCAGAGGTCGGTTCCTTGTCCCAGGCATCTGTGGAGACTGGCATTGGAATAGCTGGTGGCTTGGTACAGCGTTCGGTGAGTGCGGGAACATGGGCGGCTTACTCTTCGGTTTGGCGGGAATGGGACGAACTGGTAAGTTCTGTAGGGGGTTGTGTTTCGGAGCAGGACAGGCTCTCACTGTTATTGTACGTGATTGGGATGCAGTTTTCCAAGGGAGAGTCGGTGTCGAAAATGAACCGGAGATTGGCTGCGTTGGCTTTTCTTTATAAGCTACAAGGCCTGCGGGATATTACCAAGGAGTTTATGGTGCGTCAAGCCATGAAGGGTTTCCGGCGCGGACGCGTGGTAAGAGATACCAGGCGCCCAGTGTCCTTTGGGCTGCTACAGGATATGGTGGGAATCTTGCCCAGGGTTTGTTCCTCGCCTTATGAGGTTCAACTTTTTACGGCAGCTTTTTCTTTGGCTTTCTTTGGAGCCTTGAGGATTGGGGAGCTGGTGAGCAAAAATAAACGCGGTGTGGGGGGTTTGTTGTTTTCGGAGGTACAGATCAATACGGATAGCGTTCAGCTCCTTATCAGTAGATCTAAAACTGATCAATTGGGCAAGGGGGTTTATGTGACATTATTTAAGGTGCTTCCGGAGGCAGTGTGTCCGGTACGTTCTGTTCAGCGCTTCGCTCAGGTTCGGAAGGGTGTGCAAGGGCCTTTTTTACAGCACGAGGATGGTTCATCCTTGTCGCGTTTCCAGTTCGTGGCAATTTTTAAGCGCTGCTTGTTGACGGTTGGAATGCCAGCCGCTCAATTTAACACTCATTCTTTTAGGGTAGGGGCAGCTACGGAGGCAGCTCGTTGGGGTTTGAGTCAACAGATGGTTATGCGCATAGGGAGATGGGAATCTGATCGTTTTAAAATTTATGTACGTCCGCACATGCTATAATGTTTTTTCATGATGTTATTGATCTGTTGGAGTTATGTTTTGGGCTATATGTTTTCTTTGGTTGTCTGTTACAGGTTTTCCTCAAGGCCTGGTGTGGATTCTGGGCGACTCTTATGTCTTCTGGGGGGCGATCAGAGCAGATGCGCGGCCCGAAGGGAGACAGCTTGGAGTTCCCCGGAGTGAAGCAGTATGCAAATGGTTGGGGGTTAGAGGCATGATGTGGGGACGGGTTCTTCCGGAATTCCACTATTACTCTAGAGTGGACAGGCCCCCTGATGTATTGGTGCTCTCAGTGGGAGGGAATGATATGGGGGTCCGGGCAGCTAGGGACATTGTGCGGGATGTAAAGTTTGACATTCTACGACTGATGCGGGACTTCCCTGGGGTCGTCATAGTGTGGTCCGACATAGTGGCACGACACACTTGGCGACATGCGCGTTCCGTTGAACGCTTGAATAAAGCACGGATAAAGGCCAACAGGGAGATTGGGCGTTTTGTGTCTCGCCTTGGGGGTGTGGTGGTTCGCCATCGGGATCTAGAAGACCTATCTATTAGGTATTGGAGGGATGACGGTGTACATCTGAATGCGGTTGGAACCGATTTTTGGTTTTTAGGATTGCAGGAAGGGGTGCAGAAGGCTCTGCAGGTGTGGAGGGACTCGCTTTAGTGAGGTGTCACTCAAGCTCGCATGGCGGGTCAGGGGGTCTTTGGGGGGTCAAGAATTGAAACAGTTGGTTAAATTTTGGGGGACCCATACAGGGTATGGGATCCCACCTTGGTTTGTTGTTGGTGGTTCTCCCAGGACTTAGGTCCCAAGGGAAAGAGAAATTTGGAAAGTCGCAATGTCCTCGAGCCGGCTGGGGCACAGCTGAGGGCACAGTGGTTATTGAGCAAAATGGGACCCCAAAGACCCCCTCCTGGTGTTAAGAATTGTTATGTTTATGGTTATATTTATTTTGGTTAATAAAAGGCTGTTGTGGCCATTAAAACCCATGTCACGCAGCGTTGTGTGGTTATTATAGTTATAAGATAAATGTAAGACCGCAGTTGACGAATCCTATAGTCAAGTGCGACCCGGAGGAAAATCTAGACGGAGGGTCGGCATGACTATGGGAGGAACAGGTCGGCAAGGGTTAAGTTTTTACTGAGTTAGTTGGGGGAAAAAGGGCAGCTTACCTTATTGGAGGAGCAGGTCAGGTGTGTGGGTGGAGCAGGAAAAGGTTGGGATGTTGCACAGGCTGTTGGGAAATCATTCCAGAATTTTCCCTGTTGGTAGAAGTTCCCTCCCTCCCGCCCTACATTTGGTTATGAGTTTTTTCTTTAAAAAAAAAAAAAAAAAAAAATGAATATATATTTATGGTTTTCTTGAACAATTTGTCACAGCAGCTGGCGGGTCAGGGGGTCTTTGGGGGGTCAAGAATTGAAACAGTTGGTTAAATTTTGGGGGACCCATACAGGGTATGGGATCCCACCTTGGTTTGTTGTTGGTGGTTCTCCCAGGACTTAGGTCCCAAGGGAAAGAGAAATTTGGAAAGTCGCAATGTCCTCGAGCCGGCTGGGGCACAGCTGAGGGCACAGTGGTTATTGAGCAAAATGGGACCCCAAAGACCCCCTCCTGGTGTTAAGAATTGTTATGTTTATGGTTATATTTATTTTGGTTAATAAAAGGCTGTTGTGGCCATTAAAACCCATGTCACGCAGCGTTGTGTGGTTATTATAGTTATAAGATAAATGTAAGACCGCAGTTGACGAATCCTATAGTCATGGCTTTTTTTGCACAATGTATTGACCAATCATATGTTTTTGAGAAATAAATGTGTGAATGGTTCAGCGGATAAGCTGATTATTGTCGAAAAACGTATCCAGACAGGATCTCAATCTTTCTGGATTGATCCTGTCTTTTTTAATGCTTCATTTTTCAACCATTTTGGCTCTAGTGATACAGCAGAGTAGGAAATGCATCCTACACTTGGCATTAGACTTGAAAGGCAGCAGTAGGAGTCTTTTCATCATCTGTGAATCTGCGTGTCTGATGGCAGCCTCAGATATCTGTGATGAGATGCATCACTCTTTTAATATGTTTGTTGATATCAGAATTAAATCCATATGCCAGGGGACATTCATTTACTGCTTACGGTTTGCAATCAGAACAAAACCTTAATCAGTTTCCACCCACCCTTGCATGACTGTGGTATACCACTGGGCTGGCTCTTTTCCTTATACTGCTGCCAGAAACAGGACTAAATCACCCTGTTAGGAGGACTAGTGTGTTGTAAATCTGTTAACTGACCTATACTGGTAGTCCGGCAACTCTAGAATTTCTTGGATGAGCTGGTATATCTAAAGACATTTGTGGGCTTATGTGAACTTGTAGGTTGCATATTCTATATTATTATTATTTTCATTATGATCAGCCAGAAACAGGAGAAATAAATATAGATTACTCCAACACTGATGTAGCATATTTTGTGGGGACATGTTGTTGGTCCCTTTTTCTGGGGAGTAATGGGGATTAACACCTTTGGGGGGTGATGTGATGCTGGGTTCCCCCTGTCCATTATTGCTATCCCTCTATTGATGTATCTATGGCACAGGTGTCCATGTATAGCAATTTTTTACCAATGCTATAAAATCCTGGTTCAGCAATTTATATTTACTGGTCATGCTGCCCTTAGTGCAAAGAAGCCTAGTTTAACTACTTGAAATTTGGGCATATTCATTTTGAGCAGGCTTAAGTCGCACTGCACCACACCAAAAGCAGTGCAGGCACTACTTTTAGAAATGCTCTGCAACCAGATCGCATTTTACTTCTGTGACTTGTGGGTACTGTTGTACCATGCAATCCTGTGCAGGCAAATCCACTGTGTTGCAACCTGCATCTGGGGTGTCATTAGCTTAACCAACGCTGTATCCTGACCTAGGCCGACAAGGCCCAGGCCTAGGGCAGCACTTTGCAGGGGGGCAGAACGGAAAGAGTCCCCGCCGGCTTGCGCCACAATGTTAGTGTAGCACCAGTCTTATGGGGCGGACTGGGCTGAGAGGCAAATTAGTCTAGTGCCCCCATAAAGCGGCCACACTGCTTCTGGTATGCGGCCGGCCGGCATTCCGCAACTGTGGAATTTTGACTTTCCTACCATCCTGGACCACAAACCTTCCTCACTGTGTTATATGTTTTCTGCTGCACCATTGGTATGGTTATATCTTCTTAGTCCTCTCCATAAAATTATCAGAAATTTGTGCTTAAAGTACAACTATAGGCAACACTTTTTTCATTTTGGATAGAATAAGGGAGGGTTATAGTTCCTGTCAGTTTATTTTTTTCCATCCCTGTCCCATTGCAGAGATTTACCTTCACTTCCTGCCCCATAGCCAAACAGGAAGTGAGAGGAAATCTATGCAAATTAAGGGAATCCATTGCCCCCCCCCCCCCCCCCAGGCCCTCAGAACTAGTGTCCCCACTTGAAAATTTCAGGGTGGGTGTGGCCTTGACAGGAAGGGTGGGTCATATTTAAATTAGGGGTTGCATGAGTTTAGTCAGGCCTAGGGCAGCACAAAACCTAAATACACTAATAAGTTTAACACTGACAACTGTTGCAGATGACAACTGCTGTGCGGTTTAATTGTGAAGCCGGAAATGGAACGCGGGTTTCCTGTGCTGCTTTCTGGTGTGAACTGCATCTGAGTGCTGATGTACCGGGGATTGCAAGATGCTGAAATCAAGTAAAAATCAGGTATTTACACTTAAACTTAAAATGAATATGATTATTATGTTTTTATTATCTGCCTGGGGTTCAGCTTAAAGTGTTTGTAATCCCTCATTCATTTTTAAACAAAAATAACAAACATGCCAATACTTACCTGCTCTGTGCAATGGTCTGTGCAAGAGCATCCCCGATCCTTTTCTTCTGGGGTCCCCCGCCAGTGCACTAAGCCCCTCCTCTTCATTGGGTGCCCCCACGGAAAGCCCCTTACCCTAGGGCCACCCATGCGTGCCCACACCCGAGCCTCGCTGCTGCGTCCATTGACACAGGCAGCGGGACTCAGCCCTGCCCCCTGCTCCCATGTCACAGCTTTTGACTGATAGCAGGGGGAGCAAATAGCTCCTGCTGCTATCAATCTCTCCAATGAGGAGTGTGACAGCAGTTGGACTGGATCGGCCTCAGGTAAGAAAAAGGGGGATCTAAGGGAGAGCTGCAGCACAGAAGGTTTTTCACCTTAATGCATAGAATGCATTAAGGTGAAAAACCATAAGACTTTACAACCACTTTAAGAAGAAGTTTAAACTGAAGAATTATGAAGGCTGTAACAGCTATCCTCTTTCTAAAAATGCTAGCATGCAACTACTGAAGCAAGAGTAACGTTAGAACTCCTGAGCTGCATACTTTCAACCAATGTCAGGGACTGAGATGACATTGAAGCTTTTGAATAACAACCAGGCAAACTGCGTTTTAAAAGGTAGAGATTAGTAAAGGTAGCCAACACATTTTTTGTATATGAGGTTTCTTTACCATGCCAGATATTTTTATGGTTTAAAAAGAGTACACTTTAAACAACAAGATCTGCTGCAGCTTCGAAAACTTTCATAAGGATCTCAGGGAACATGATAGAGCTGCTATCACATTGGTTTGGCTGGTCATCTATATAAAATGTAATCTGCAGTATGTTTGGTTCACAATACAGTAATGAGGAAGGGCTAATCTGCTCTGGTTCAATTAGCCAAGGGTTCGGAGAACTCTATTCAAAATTCAGCAAATTTCACAGAAGTCTATGGAGAGGTGGAATCTTGTTCTTAAAGAGGAAGTAAACCCTGATGATGTTCCTCTTTTGTTCCCTGCAAACACTGCAAAGTAAAAGTATAATAAGCTAGTATGCATCGCATACTAGCCCATTATATGGCACTTACCTGCAAACGAAGCCCGTGCTGTCCCCGCTGGAGGCCACATCCATCTTCACCCCTTTTCCTTCCGGGGCCACGGACTCCAGCTGTGTGACTGGCCGGAGTCGCGTGACGTCATTCCCACGCATTCGTGCCCGGAGCCGCCAGTCATGGTGTTCTATCGCATAGTGAAAATGCCCGCGCATGCACAGTACAGAACGGCACTCCAGCTGATTTCCCGATCAGCTGGCGTGACATCACCATAGCGCATGCACACATCGTAGGAGGCATTTTTCGATGGGAGACAGTATTTGATGGCTAGAATTGAAAGCTATGCAAACAGTGGAGGGAGACAGTAGTTGTCAGATTGTGCCTCGCTGTTGCAGGGTGGGTTTTCAGTGTGCTCAATGTCGGGTTTTGTCAGTGTTGTAGGGCGGGTTTGGTGTGTTAAACGGCGAGTTTTGCCTGTGTCTAAGGGTGGGTGGCAACACACACAAAACCCGCTGCTACAACAGCGAGGCACAATCTGACAACTACGGTCTCCCTCCGCTGTTTGCATAGCTTTCAATTCTGGCCGTCAAATGCTATCTCCCGTCGAAAAATACCTCCTACTATGTGTGCATGCGCTATGGTGGCATCACACCAGCTGATCGGGAAATTGAGTGCCGTTATGTATTGCGCATGCGCAGGCATTTTTTGACTGATGGCACTATTCGATAGAACAACGCCACTCGCTCGGAAAGAAATGGCTCGGAAGGGCCGTTTCATCACAACGCATGCGCCGATGACATCATTGTCACACTACAAGGTAAATATCTCCTAAACTATGCATGTTTAGGAGATATTTACAATACCTATTGGTAAGCCTTATTTTAGGCTTACCTGTAGGTACAAATTCTAAAAGGGGGTTTACAACCACTTTAAACTCCTCCAATCTGATTAATTTTAACTAAAAAAAGGCTTTTTTTTCAAACTTTAGCAGTGATATCTGCTTTTTCATTAAGCAGTAATAGGCTTGCTTTGAATGGCAGATAGAAATTTGCCATTAGTTCTGTTGTTGTCCCTGTTCTCGCTGATGCAAAATTTCCTGCTGCTGTCCAATGTCTTTCAAGCTCTTAAAGTGATCGTAAAGGTTTGTTTTTCTTTTCCTTTAAAATAACAAACATTTTATACTTACCTCCTTTGTTCAAGGGTTTTTCACAGAGAGGCCCCAATCCTCCTCTTCTGGGGTCCCCCATCGGCGCTCCTCCCCGCATTGAGTGCCCCCACGGAGAGCCACATTCCATGGGGGCACTCGTGCGGGCGCGCTCCCAAGTCCTTCTGCTGCGTTCATTGACACAGACTGGAGGACTCAGCCCCGCCCCCTGGCTCTCGTGTCACTGGATTTGATTGACAGCAGCAGGAGCCAATCAATCTATCCAATGAGGATCCAAGACAGTGGCTGGAGCAGCTGGGCTTGGAATGATTGGGTTCAGGTAAGGAAAAGGGGGGCTCTGGGGGGCAGCTACACCGCAGAAGGTTTTTCAACTTAATGCATAGAATGCATTAAAGGTGAAAAACCTTGAGGGTTTACAACTCCCTTAAGCTGGGTACACACTAGGAGTCTTTTTTCGTTTAACCAAAAAAACTGTCAGCTCCGGTCGGAGCCGCTGTACTAACTATCCAAAGGAAGCAGGAAATTTTACATCAGTGATAACAAGGACAGCAACAGTGTTTAAGCAACTGCCCCGCATCAGATAACCTCCTCGGGGAAGCGCTTCCCCGAGGGGGTTAGCTTGCGGGCGCGCTCCCGAGTCCAGCATTCGGCGTCCATAGCCACCGAATGTATGACTCGGCCCCACCCACGTCATTGGATTTGATTGACAGTAGCGGGAGCCAATGGCTGCTCTGTTATCAATCTAGCCAATCAGGACAGGAGACATCGGCTGGAGTTGGTGTGCTCATCCCCGGCACGAGAAAAAGAGGGTTCAGGTAAGTAAAACGGGGGGGCACTGGGGGGCTGCCGCACTGCAAGAGGTTTTTCACCTCAATGCTTAGAATGCATTGAGGTGAAAAACCACGAAAGTTTACAACCCCTTTAAGGAGTCCTTTTCTGGAGGCGCGGGGGCAGGTAATGGACAGCGGGAGCTGGTTGGCGCATTCAGGAGATATAGTATAGAAAAATCTTGCGCTAAATATAGGTAAGACTGCTGCACTTTTACTACTCCTTATATGAGGAGTTGAAGATACTGTGCTCAAAATATAAAAGATATGTGCTGTCTTATGTGAATCAATAAAGTGAAGTATTGTGAATAAACACAAAAATTACCACCATGTGATTAAACGAACATAATAGCATATTGTGAAACCAAATTCATCAGAAAATTATTTATCAGAAAATAAAGTTCAAAATAAAAGTTCATCAAAAAAAAAAAAAAAAGATATCTTTTCATCAAAAAAATACATATAAAGTGTCCTGGTGTTTTCATTTAAATCAGTGTTCACATTTTTCTATAAAATCAAGTGACTTTGTTACAGGTCATTGCCCATAGCAACCAAACCAAGCTTGTTCGCCAAGTGCTTCTTCTGAAGGAGCATCCATGTACCGACAATGGGTCAGCAGGGCCCCTCACTCCTGCATTTTGCCTGGCAGAGGGAGGCCCAAAGAATTGCCTAAGCTCTCCCAGTTCCAGAGGGAGGTACAGCGGAGGGTCGCTCGGGAGTGGGGCCTGGACTACCCCTATGTTTCGGATCATGTTATGGAAGTTGTTGAAAACTCCCTGGAGCAGTGGGAGAATGACATGATCTGGGACTATCTACATGTCCCAAAACCAAAGCGGGTGCCGGAGAGTGAAGTCTGGGTCTGCTTTAAGGACATTCATCGAGAATGGAAGCTCGGTGGGCTATCTATAAGGTCAGAGTGCTGGTTGTGAAAGCAGGACAGAACACCCGCAGCTACTCTATCTTGGTCAGAGGCGAGGGGGACAGTCGGAAGAGGTTGCCGGACCCGAGGTACTACTTGTAAGGTGGGACTACTGTTTGTGTAGTCACAGGTGAGATACTGCACCCATTTGGACTGCTGGACTGCAGCTTGGTTAGGGTGGGCTTTCCCAATGACTGTCTTTAATGCAGGATGTCTGCCACTCAGGGTGCCTGACAAGGACAATGTTGTGGACACTAGAGTGTGCTGTCTCTGCTCAACCCTTTGCCACTTACTCAAGAAAAAGGACTCCTTGTTTAGGAGCCAAACAGAAAGTTTATTTGCCTATGGGCTCATGTGTTTAATTACTGGCATGTCTGTCTAGGCTGCATTTTGCAGGAGGTCTATTAGACTCCTTTTGAGGGAGTGACAGCTCTAGCAGGGAACCACATGCAACTTCTCTGTGTTTGTTCTGTCACCAGACAGGGGATTATAACCCCCCTCTCTTTGGTGAAGTGTTGATTTCAGTTAAGTTTGATAGTTGTGTGTTTGTTATGTCTTCTTTTAGGAAAACTCTGGGAATGTGACGGCTGTACATCCCCACCGTTGGAACAGATGAAGACCTGTGGTAAACAGAGTATTCCTCCTGAGGGAGTAATGCTTTGGTTCCCCTTGTATATCATATTAGTTGCAGGGATGTGCAGTTAGAATGTATAGAGTGTGCAAATGTATATGTGTAATTTTGTACTTTTATACAATGTTACCCCTTCCAAGTTTGTTTCCTTATTCCCCATCCAACTAAATTGATATGAGATGCTTCTCCTCCTTAGTTAAGGAGGTATTTTTGCAAATTCACTTTCCTAAAACTGAGGACAGTTGTGATTTTAGTGGGGGTGAATGTAGCACCCTCTACCTAAAGGTAGGTGCTAGACTAGTATTTTTCTATAGCTCAGGGTCCAAGTACAGGTATATTTAGCCAGGCCTGTGCTTTAGGCTGGGCCTGGTTGTTTTGATTTGGGACTGGGAGTGTTTGGTGTAGTGGGAGGTGTGGCCACCTGTGCTCTGACTCAGAAGTACCTCCCCTGCTTTCAGACAGATTGTTCTGGAAGGGAGGTTGGACCTAAGGTTTGAGTGGCAGGCAGCTCATGTGAGGAGCTCTGACTAATTACCCTTTGGTATTGGCAGGGGGCAGGCCTCCCATATAAGCTGAAGTCACATGCTGCCAGGGAGGAGTTCTGAAGTGCAGGGAAAGACAGCATGGAGTGTTGAGTTGCTGTTCCGGGCATCCCCACGCGGGGATGCGCCGAGCACGGAGGAGGGATGGAGGAACCGCTAGGAGGGAGTCGTAGATAAGATCTTCGTCTCTGAAAAGGTATTGAGCTGCTTTGCCCGGGGGAACACAGGACTTGTATGCTGGATAAGATCAGTACGGAGGGAGTAGCAGTAAAGCGGCGGAGAGTAGATCAGCGTTCTGTGACTGGGGACACAGAACTGCCAAGTAGCAACAGATCAGTGTGAACTGAACAAGGAAAGAGAAGCTATCAAGAGTAGTGCAGAATGATGTGGCCGGGGAACGCAGCATTGACAGTAAAGGACTGGCTGGGAACAGTAGTCTGCCTATTGCCATGTGTCAGGCCAATGGGGGGAGGTACCATGATATCACTGGTCTGGTTAGCAAATTGGTAATACCTTCCAAAAGACTGTATGGCTGTCTGTTTCATTGAGCCATCGGGGAGAGGCTGTGTAGGCCTCTGGTTCTTGATTCGCAGAGGCAATACCATTACGGTCTGCAAGGTGGAATTATTCAGAGTGATTCTTTCTTGTTCCAATGGAAGTGAAGAAATAGTATGTCAGTAGATTTGCAGTGAAGGATTTGTACCAGAAAGGAACGAGCAATAGTCTGCAGAGAAGTTATTCAAAGGAAGGAGACTGGGGAAGCAAGGTGTGCATCCAGTTGTGCAAGGTCAAGGCCACTGAATAACGTCTTACAATATGCTAAATGCTATGGGCATCTTATATCGTCCCTTCTCCAATCCAAGCTGTGTCCTGCAATAAACATAACAAAACTGTTCAAATGACTGTTCATGACTGCTGAGGTGCAATAAGCCCAGGTCCCATACCATAACTTACCATGACAACTTATACACCTTACCCCTTCTTCCCATCCAATAAAGACCACATACAACCATTAATGTTGGAAAGGGCAAGGCCACAGCTTTTATTAACTCAAAACATAACATTAAATATTTAAACCGTGCCAGTCACAGTTGCACTGTGAGCACACAAATCCAAATGTAAAAGGGAGATGAAGGAGGGGCCTGTCCTTACCATAAGTGCCGGACCGGCCGTCTATCTCCCAATTACCATCAGGGCATAAAAAATCTTCCATATTTGCTGGCAAGGTCACCAAAACCGCAGCACGCTGTGACATACCATCAGAAATAGGGCGGGAGGGTGGGCAGCTCTTCCATGCTTCCGTTCGAAAAGGCCCAGAATCCCCTGGGGTGCCAAACTCCTGAGCTCAGGCCCAGCCCCTGTCCCTTCCTGTACCAATCCCAAGTGACCCAATAGTCACTTTAACTCCTCCCTGGCCATGCCCCCATCAGTCAGGGCTCTCTTTCCCGAGGGGCTCAAGAGGCCTTCATGACTGCTGAGGTGCAATAAGCCCAGGTCCCATACCATAACTTACCATGACAACTCATACACCTTACCCCTTCTTCCCATCCAATAAAGACCACATACAACCATTAATGTTGGAAAGGGCAAGGCCACAGCTTTTATTAACTCAAAACATAACATTAAATATTTAAACCGTGCCAGTCACAGTTGCACTGTGAGCACACAAATCCAAATGTAAAAGGGAGATGAAGGAGGGGCCTGTCCTTACCATAAGTGCCGGACCGGCCGTCTATCTCCCAATTACCATCAGGGCATAACAAATCTTTCATATTTGCTGGCAAGGTCACCAAAACCGCCACCCACCAGTCAGTAAGCTACTGACGGGCGCCCCACCGCAGCCAGCGCTTGTTCCACACCCCTCTGAAGTCCCAGGTTAAAGATGTCCATACCAATCTCGTTGAGATGGACACCATCCCTCCTCAGCAAGTCAATGTTGTCCCCTTCCAGATCTCTGTGACGGACCACAACCCCCCCAGATCCTACGGACAAACTTGGACACCTGAGCGTTAACTTTTCTGCGAAAATTCTCCAAGCAGGGGCCAGGGACTTCTCTCGCCCATATTGAGCAAGGAACTATTTCGGACCAGACGAAAGTCATACTGGTAAAAATTGCGAAATACTGAGCAATATCGCTTTTAATTGCAGAAATGAGATCCACAGACTGGGTGTAGCCAACATCATTCCCACCAGCATGAACAACAATAATGTGACCTGACACATGGGCCCGGAGCTGCCAACATTCCGTCAAGACCTGATACCAACGCAACCTGCGCAGGCCAAGCCAGCGAATTCTTGCCATGTTGGATGAGAATCCCAGGTTTCTGCTGTAATTGCGGATCTCCGCACGACGAGCGGCCAAGAAGATAAATGAATCACCCAGTATCCATATTTGAGCTGGGGGGAACCTGAAAATTTAACACAAAAGATGTGGGCGAACATACAGTGAAAAACGAGATGACTCCCATCTCCCCAGTCGCTGATGTTCCGTATCGGAAAACCCCAAGTCAGAAGCGGCGGTAGCAGGTAAGCCTAAGGCCTCAAGACAAAGACGAAAAACCCTCAAAAATTGGAACCGACTCAACGAGGAGGAGTCAGCATGTACGAAAAACGTGGGGGATAAGGGGCGCGCGGAAACAAACGGGAAGGCCAGTGACACTGGGCAAAATGGGCCACCACAGTGGTACAGCACCACTCGGCAGGCCCCTACCAAAGCTGTCGGTCTTGGATGAGCGCAACAAAACCGTGACGCTGCGCTCCGACAAAGAAACATCCTCCGACCGAATACCCCCGGGGGACGACCTGGATTTTGCAACTAATTCCCCGATACGAAAAGCCCCAAAAAACGCCCATGAAAAAGCCACCTGAAAAAGCAAGGTCTCGAACTCAGATGAGCATACCTCCGGCAACATTGCCAAAATGTCCGATAAGATCTGGAGGAAAATCGGGCGCCTAGACTCGGGAAGATGTGTGATGCCTTTCCAACCTCGCAATACCCGTCGGACCGGAAAAGCTTTAGTGACATCCTCCCACCCAAGGAGTTGGAACCAAAAGGACAGGGCCAACATGGCAGAAGAAACAGTGGAACCCGAAACACCCTTTTCCTGTAATTGGACAAGGTAAGCAAATAAAACCAAATGTCTATCATCCGGGGAAGAAATAGAGAACTCACCGCCCGACGCTTGGAACCACTCGTGCCAGACCCGACAATACGACGCCCACGTCCGCGGAGAAAGTGATGACCGAAGAAGTTCTAGCAATCCCCGGAAACGAGGTTCCATAAGTGGGTCGGACAGGGGAGGCCCTCCAGCGAAGCCGACGGAGCCAAGGAGCGAAAACAAAGAAACTGTTGGCGGGAAAGAGCATCGGCAATATCGTTAGAAACTCCCGGAACGTGTTTCGCTTTAATATAAATGTTAGAATGCAAACATTTTAGAACTAAAAAACGCAACAGCAAAACAACCGGAGGGGAACTGGCCGATTGCTTGTTCACTATCTGCACTACGCTCATATTGTCCGACCAGAAGATTACCTGGTGATTGCGCAACTGTTCACCCCAGAGCTCCACAGCTACGATGATCGGAGAAAGCTCCAAAAGGGTGAGATTGCGCAATAAGCCCATGCGGTCCCATGAGGCCGGCCAACATTCCGCAGACCACTCCCCACGGAAGAAAGCACTGAAACCACAGGAGCCTGCAGCATCAGTGTATAGCTCCAGCTGTGAGTTCGGTACCTCCTCCCGCAACCAACAAGACTGTCCGTTGTAAGACTGCAAAAAGGTTAGCCAAATCCCCAGATCGGCCCGCATGGGCTTGGTGATCCGGACGTAGTGGTGAGGGGCCGTAACGCCCTTCGTGGCCCAGGACAGGCGCCTGCAAAAGGCTCTCCCCATGCGTATGACCCTACAGGCGAATACTAGGTGTCCCAGCAAAGATTGTAGCTGTTTTAACTGCAGTTTCTTTGCCCCTTTAGCCAAACGAACCAAGGAGAGAAGCTTGGTCAGCTTCTCCCTTGGCAGACGAAAGACCACTGTGTCAATCTCGATCCCCAAAAAAGACAGTACCGTTACCGGACCCTCGGTTTTGTCCGCGGACAGTGGGACGGCGAAACGCCGGCAAACATCCTGAAAAACAGAGAGCAGGCATTGACACTGCCCACTGCCCGCAGGGCCCACGAAAAGGAAATCATCCAAGTAGTGCAGAAAGGACTGAAACTCAGCCTCCTGGGTGACTACCCACTCAAGGAAGCTGCTAAATAACTCAAAGAAATAGCACGAAATGGCACAACCCATAGGCAGGCACATGTCGAAGAAATAGCTTCCTTGAAAATAGCAACCCAGGAGATGGAAACAATCCGGGTGGACCGGAAGAAGGTGAAAAGCGGACTCAATATCCGCTTTTGCCAACAGAGCGGACCGCCCTGCTGTCCTAACAAGGTGAAGAGCCTTTTAGAAAGATGCATAGTGGACCCGGTATTCCTCGCGATCGATTCCGTCGTTGACCGAGGAGCCAGAAGGGTAGGATAAGTGATGAATTAAACAAAATTTACCACTCGCCTTTTTTGGAACCACACCGAGTGGGGACACCCGCAGGTTGTGGAACGGGGGGAGATCAAAGGGGCCCACCATGCGCCCCAGTTCCAGCTCCTTCTGAAGCTTCTCGGCCACGACAGACTAGAATTCCGCAGCCGATTTCAAATTTGAAGACATAGTAGGGGCGTCCGACGGGGAAAAGGGGATCCAGAAACCTCGATCCAGGCCATCCTTCAGGATCAGGGCCTCCCTATAAAGGGGGTACCGGTCTAGCCAGGGAAGCATCTCTAAGACGTTCACCGGCGTCCTCTGGCTTAGGAAGGTCAGTCTTGGCTCCCGCTCTGGGAAGCGGCTGTCTACCCTTCCTAAAACACCGGCTGGCGGGGTGTGCACCCCCACAGCTGGAGCACTCGTGCCTGAAGCGACAGGCGGAGTACCATTTACAGTGGCTTTCATTGAAAAGCCAGCAGATACCCTTTTTGGAAGCGGCTGACGCTCCGGATTGAGGAGCTCCGACCGTGGACTGAAAGGGCGAAGGCCTGTGGGGGCACATAAGCAGCAACCACAGGCTACCATCCTGAGAGTCGAAGCAAAGTTCTTTCCGCGCCGCCATTTTCTGTCGAAACTGGGTGTCATACTGGAACCAACACTGACCCCCATAAACTTTGTACGCCCCCCAAATGAGATCTAAATAGCAGAACAACGAAGTCGCCAACTCCGGGAAATGCTCGCAGAGCACTCCCGCATAGGCACAGAACCCCTGCAGCCAGTTCCCGAAAGTCCTAGGAAGCTGTTTAACTTTTTCGCCCTGCGTCGATACGTCCACCCGACGAGATTTATCGATCGTCTCCCTATCCGACGGCACAAGGGCTAGGAAATCAACGAATTTGCGTCGCCAAATCTTTTCTTTCGTCTCCACCGGTATGTGGGTACCAGTGGGCGTGACTGCCCACAAGGCACCTCCGGGAGGGGGGGTAGAATTGGTCGCCACGTCCGAAACACCCATACTGGAAAGAACCGATTTGACGACTGATGCAATTCGGTCTTCAGGGCCCGATACGGAATCATCAACTGACCTACCCCAAATCAGTTCACATTCATACTCACTGATCCTCGGGGGCATCACGGGTGACGGGCGACCAACCGGGGCATCGGTGTCCGAAACGACTCTGGACGGCTGTAGACTAATGCGGCCAGCACCGTGAGGACCAACGGGGCCGTGTTCGACAGGACCGTCCCGACCTACGGAGAGATCCAGGGGCGGGGGTCCCCACCACCGACCCGGAAGAGTCCCCCTGGCCGAGGGCAGCGACTGAGCAGTTACAGGAGCATCTACTGGTTCTGGCTGGCTGACCCGGGGCGGGAGCTGCCACCAGCCCGGATCCGGAGCCCGATTCTCCCGCCCTGCCGGGCGCGGGGAGACGGGAATGGGTGACTGTTGCTGATATCCGAACATCTCCCCCGGCCTGGTTAGGCGCATAGGGGGGGCAAGCCCTAGCGGCGGGATGGATGCTGACTCGGTTGAATTGATGATAGGCAACTCCTATCCTCATATTGATTAGTGGTTCCAAATTAATAATAACTACTGCAGTAGGGAACAGACACAAAAGATACGCTCAGCATCTTTCCAAATTACTGTTCTGCTCTATTATGACGCAATTGAAGGTTTTTATGCACATGATTACGTAGGTATCACATTAATATTACAATTGTAGGTTTATCGTAACAAGGGGCGTTACATAGGCAGGCTTATTCTAATCAGGACTCAAAAGAATGTAAACATTTACTGAAAACATTATTAGTGCCGTGTACACAGTGAGGGCAGTGTGCAATACATACAAAATACAATACAATTATATACAGAACTTACAAATTTCCATTACAGTCTCCCCTCTTTTGATCAATATTTTGATCACTAACCATACCTGCTATCACCTTTAACCTGGAACCTCCACATGCTTAGGTGGAGGTAGTCCTGGCCAAAGAGGCAAAAAAAAACTCCATTGTGGAGAAAATAATAGCTGAGCAACTTTTTCATTACCAAATGACTTTTCATTGTGAAAAACAAATGATTGATAAGACATATTTACAGAGTACTGGCTGTACACTCCTGTGGCCAGAATGGCCTTCTAGCTTAATTGTTGGCATGCTGACTTATCAGCATATGTAAACACAGACAATTCTACATAAAATGGAAGACGTACAAAAGACAAGATATGACTTCAACATGGCTAAACTACTTTTCAAATATATATATATCCCTTACAATTAAAGTAATTTAATCAAAAAGTACCCTAGACTGTGATCACAAGAGGGAAACAAATCAAACACAGAGATTTCTTTAATTTAGTCATTTTTGCAGTGTCTGGTGTGGATCCAGGTGACTTTTCCTTCAAGTTTTGCAAAAACTGTACATGAAATAGATGCTGTATTGAGTCTCCAAACATTTCCTTATATATAAATGTCTCTTAACAATCCAAAAGTCACCTGGCTTTAGTTTTAGATCCTTCCAAACTTTTAGGATCTGGAATTAGGGAGAAAACACATAAATGAGTTTGTAAAAAACCTTAAAAGATCATCAGCATTCTCCGTGAGATCCGAATGGAGGACTTCAGCTGCTGAGACAAAATATAAGCAAATGAGTAACACACTCCCAAACAAAATCTCATAGGGAGAGAGTCCAATATCCCCCTTAGGGGCTTCATAAAATATAAGAAAACATTCAGGCAAAAGTTTTCTAGTTTCTTACTCTACTTTGTCCGCTACATTGTAGACAGTAAGGGGTGTAAAAATAAAACCTCAAAACTTCTAGTAAGGACTCTCCTATAAAAAATGATTTCTTTTGTTACTCTCTGTACTTTCTGCACTCTGTACTTACAAACTACTTCTGATAACACTTTTTACTGTGGCCTTTGCAGTAGCATTTGCCACTGGACATCCAAAAAACATGTCCATACAGACAAAATGCATACTTGTAAGATCCTGACTTGGGCATCTGGATATATCTTTTTTGTAATCTCTGGGAGGGATGTTCAGCTTTTGGTAACCCCTTTGGTAACAGGTAAAACAAGAAGTGGTGTGTTATAAAAACAACTGTGGTGAACCCTGGCTCTATCCCACGCTCATTTACTAAGGCAGCCATAACTGCTTGTGACTGATGACACGGTCCATGTGTCAAGCTGAAGGCGGTGGGCATGAAACGGAGGAGGAAGGGTGCAGAGGGGGCATAACAGCCTGGGAAGTGACGTAGGAGGGACCAGCCGGGGAATGGAGCCTGTCCCCCACCCATCCGGGCGCAGAGGGGGTCCTAAGCTGTGAGCTGTCTGTGAAGGATGGCCCGGGGGCCAGCTGAGGCCCCGCCCAGGAGGGCGCAGGGGGATACTGCACTTGCCCAAAACCATGTGCTGGGTGGCCTGATGGAAAATTACCCCCCAACCGTCCGGGCGCAGAGGGGTGCTGATTACACTGGCACTGTGATGAATTGGCAGCCAGTTCTGAAACTCTCACCCAGTCTGGAGCAGGGGAGGGAACTGGCCGCCAGGGGGAGCCGATCCCGCTCCGAGCCACCATCAAATCCGCCGTCCGAGGGGTCCGACGCAGCGGCCGCAACCAAAGGCCCAGGCGCAGGCGAGCGGGTCTGACCCCTGCCTCCAGCCCTCCGGGAAGAAAGCCAGGCAGAAGAACGGAGCGATCGCTCGCCCGCCACCCCCCCGCCGGCCGCGGGGGCGGAAGCAGGTACTACACTACACGAAGCCAGGCGGTGGAGCGCTCCGGCTCCCGCCCGGCCTCGTGACATACTCAGGGCAGGGGAAGATGGCGGAGGGGAGGGCGACCGATCGGGGGCTACGCAACCGCGGACACCGCGGGGAAGGCTGCAAGGCAGCCCGGAGGCTAGGAGAGGGGGAGCGCCGCGGAGGGGCACGCCGAGAAAGCTCCAAAAGGGTGAGATTGCTGAACCTCGCTTACCCGCTGGGGCAGCCCTGGGAGCCACACTAGCAGGGGAGGAATGGAGAGGAGGAGGGGGGCAGTAGGAGGCCGAGGAGGGACTGGGGCTGAGGCGGGAAGGCAGGCGGGCACATCTGCGGGCCCTGTGGCCACTCACTTCAGGAGGGGGAGCAGGGGAAGGGGCAGGGGAAGGCACCCCAGGGGACAAGAGGGCAAAGAGCCAGTCAGCGTGACCCCTGAGAGCCAGCTCACGGACCTTAGCCAGGAGGCGATCCGTGCCCATGGCTGGAGCCGCAGGGTCAGGTTCGAGCTCTTCCATGCTTCCGTTCAAAAAGGCCCAGAATCCCCTGGGGTGCCAAACTCCTGAGCTCAGGCCCAGCCCCTGTCCCTTCCTGTACCAATCCCAAGTGACCCAATAGTCACTTTAACTCCTCCCTGGCCATGCCCCCATCAGTCAGGGCTCTCTTTCCCGAGGGGCTCAAGAGGCCTTCATTGTCTTAACTGATAGATGAGAGTCTGGCAGCAGGGTGATTGGCAGATTGCTAAGTAACCAAGTGGTGAACATACTGCTAAACAAGTGAACCACTTCTAGTGAAAGAATGTTTTCAATCCGTTTTTCCAAATATAATTAAATGTGCCGCTTACCATATCCCAATTATCTCCAAGTTATAAAAGATCACATATTGCATGAGGTGAACAGATTTGTGGATTCCTACTGTATGTAACCTGACCTCCTTGATCGATCAATCCAGCAGCCACCTAATTAGCTTCCCAGCCCTGCACACTCCAGCCTGGACTCACTTGATGCTCTCCACTCAGTGTATGTGTGGGGTTTAAACATAGGGAAGGCTCATCACATAATACGTTTACAAAAAGGTATATTTAAAGATAAAATAATGAACTTACAGCAACTAGGATACATTTAGGCAATAGAGAGGGTAATCCAATCAAGAGATCATCAACAAGTATGGATCATCACATCACAGCTCCCATCTCCTTCCAACATGTTTCCCCTTATAAGGGCTACTTCTGAGAATGGAGGATCTCCTGAGAAGTCAGCCGGGTGGGCTGTGAGTGATCAGTCTGGGAGGACTGTGGCGAGAATGTCAGTCTGGGAGGACTGCAGAGAAGTTAGCCAGGAGGGCTAGTGAAAGGGGCAGCTAAAGCCAGGCCTGGCAATGCCTGAAGAGGTGGTGCTGTGTTCAGCAGCCACAGGAGTGATTAAGCTGGACACTGATTTTTTTTCTACACACTCAAAGGGGCCTCGGGTTCCTGCCTATAACAGGCTATTGCTCTGAATCTGAATGAGTGCTTTTTGTCAGATCCACAGTGTGCCAGCTGGAGTTCTGCAAGCAAGTGTGCTGGAGGAAGTGAGGAGTGTATATAGGAGAAGTTGTACCTGAAGTTGTTTGAATTCAAGTGGACATCTCATAATTTCCCAATCCCTATCCAAGTTATTTTCCATCAATAAAACAAAAAAACAAAGTACTGGACTGTTTTTCTGACTCTGTCATGACTGTGAAAATTTGGTGTGCAGGGTGGGAGATCCCAGTTACTTGCGGCCCTTAAGGGGGTGCCCTAAATTTCATATTAAAATGTGATTTCTAATTTTGCTCATTATTATCCTCATTCTCAAGTGCTCAGGTGGAATCAGGACATGTAAAATATGATGGCACGTGTCGTATATTCCCTTGTTGCCAGCTTGCCATATCTGCTGGTCAGCTTCTTGCTGAGACTTAACAAGCCACTTTCCATGTTCATTGGCACTACAGTCAGCATTAGATTCTTATGCCAGCAGAGTTTCCAATTACTGCCTGCAGTTTACAAACAGAGAAGCAATGTAGCAGACCCCAAGCTAGTCTCATTAGTGCTCCTATATGACAGTCATTAGGGTTGCCTCGCAGCATTCTAACGTATCTATACCAACCCTACTAATACACAGCTGCTTCATAACCCCGCGGCATCTTTTATCAGTAGCCTATTAGTTCTGTGACTGAGCTCTGCCTAAGGCAGTCCCCAGTACCTGGATGTATGTCAGTGGATAATCAGATTTATTGTGTAAGACAGTGCAAAGAGCAATGAGGATGTGCAAACTGATGTTCCGAGTAAAGACCAATCATATTACCACAGTCACCTAAGTTAAAGGTGCTCATGTACTTCCCAAGGCGGTCAGACTTGTATGCAATATCCAACCGGCCTCAGGCACCACCATTGCTTGGTGGGTCTGTGAACAGAAGCATTGTAGTTTATAACAATGTACAATAGAGGGCGTAAAGAAGACCAGTGTTGCTTGTATCATAGGTAAAAAAAGCAGTGGTCGCCTGTTCTCCTAGATAACGTTTGGCTAGCAGGGTTGGGGTATTCCATAAACATGAAGATGTCTATCAATGAGATGGGTGTCTGTCATCTCATATCTATGCGTGGGTGTATGCTGCCGACTATGCCAAGTATGTGGGTGGGGCCTACTCGTCCTGCACACGGGGAACTAGGAGCGTGGAGCACGCTCATCAATGCCCGGGACCAGACGAAGACTGTGGCCATGTGAAAAATCTACCATTAAGGGAGTTGCCCGACTTTGAGATGAGCCTTTACTGTGTGCAGTAATTAAAGTGCAGAGTTCCTTTGAAAAGCGACTTGTCCTATGTTACTACACACTGTAACTTGTATATTGCATTAGGAGGGATGTGCTGAGCCTGCGCCCACCCCACCAGTTCAGCTTTCCTTTGTTACCTCACTTCCAGTAACAGAATGGGGTCCCACTGAGCACATCATACGGACCTCATGCATGCTCATTAACAACTTCCTTCCAGTACCTTGTGACCAAGCCATAGATCTCCATAACGCGGGTTCGGATCCAATTGCTATCATATACCAACCGCTAGGAAGAGAGCCAGACATCGACCCCTTCCCTACCAGAGGACCTGTCATTTATACAAGGTACCACAATTAATCACTGCTTGCTTGGTATCTTGAACTTGTGCTTGTTTACTCTTAGAAACAATGTTTCCCTTCCTTGCCTTGCCGAGTTAACTCTTTCATAACAATGTTACTTTATACCCCTTAGTGCGTTTGGTTCTTTAGATACGCCAGAACCCCATGCACCCCTTTGAATAACTTCAGACCAGGCTCATAACGATTAATGTAACTATACTGAAAAGGTTGCAGCATACAGTTCCATGTGAACAACATCCTTCCCCTTATCCTAACAATTGTGGTCTAGCTGTCCAAGCATAACTCTACGAGGTGAGAATCCATTATGGCAATGTCCATTGCTTGAATATTTCCTAAAGTCCTGGTGTCTTCAGCAGCAGTCCCAATTTCAAAGACAGAACAGAGCCAACCACTTCAACTAGGAAGAGCTAGCCCTGGACCTCAGCTTTCCCCCTTTTTATAGCACAGGTGGGCTGGCTAAGGCCAAAAAGACCGGGGACAAAGCCTATAAAAGTTAACCCCTTCCCCTGGACTGGGCCAGCTGCCAACTTACTTGAACACAACACAGTTCAATATGCCTATATATAATATGTGAGGTCATTGCTGATTGGTTAGCATGGGTTAATGCACATGAACAGCTCATTGGCTCTGCACTTTTTTAGCCAAATTTCCATTTTCCCCAGACTGCAGTAGAGTGGCAGGTTGGAACGAGTTACTGTTAGAAATTCTGTATATAGCCCTATAGAACAGACAGTGCACAATCCCCATGGGCTTTGCTGCTTAACTGCGAGCAAGAAATAGGAAACTTTATACAGGGAAAAGACATAGAACATACCATAGATGTGGCTACAAACTTATAAACACTGCCATCTACTGGTTGAAGAATATATCTCTACTAAATACTAATATTGTTGCAGTTGTTACGTAAAATACAAATGAACATTGTATTCCAACAGAAATATATATATACTTTCTTCTCTGGCCAACAATCTAGAATTACCCTGTTGCCTCTTGTGATTGTTCTTGACACTACATTGGTTTGCCAACTGGGTTTATTTGATGGCTGTTGCTGGCTGCTGCTGAATGTCGCACTTGGCTTTAATTTTGGGCTGATATGTAAGTCTGCACTATTGACTATTATATTGGATATGATTATTGTTCACGTAAGTATGTAAATTTATTTGATGAATATCTCACATGTATCTTCCTAAGATAGGTCACCCTCTCATGAACATGTGGAAAAGGTTCCAGAGGAAGCACTCATGCGAAACGCATTGACCTTTTTTGGACTGTCATATTATGAAATGATGTGTTGAGAAATTCATATAATTTCTGTAATCATGGGAGATGTGACTTCATACTAGAGATATGTTATCCCTTGGTATTTTTTATCTTGTGATTTTATATCATTCAATAAAGTATTTTATCAATTGTAGTTTTCCCTGGTACTAGAAAAGTCCGCCATTTTTTCTTTTTGTGCTTTTATTTTCTTATGTAGAGATTTGTTCCTTAATGCCGTGTATACACGACCGGACTTTACGGCAGAAAAGGTCAGACGGAACGAATCCGTCGGATATTCCGATCGTGTGTGGGCTTCAGCGGACCTTTTCTCTCGAAAAAGTCTGACAGACCTTAGAAATAGAACAAGTTTCAAATCTTTCCGATGGACTCGATTCCTATCGAAAAAAACGTTTGTCTGTATGCTAGTCCGACGGACCGAAAACGATTCAAGGGCAGCTATTGGCTACTGGCTATTGAACTACCTTTTCTGGTCTGGTCGTACGTCATCATGTTCGAAACAATCGGACTTTGGTGGGATCGTGTGTAGGTAAGTCCGTTTCATCGAAACTCCGTCGAAAAGTCCTTCGGAGTTCAGTCTGACGAGAAGTCCGCTCGTGTGTATGCGGCATAACAGTCTTGCTTTGTTTTGCTTTCACCTTTGTCAGTTTTCTTGCAGAGCACTGGTTTCAGAGATAATCTGTATCACATCACCTGCAAGTTACTCCAAAAAAAAGGCTCCAGAGTCCTGTGAGGGGATTAGTACAGAAAGTCCTGTCTGTTCTGTCAGTTTACTAACCTGACATTTCTGGAACTATGTAGAACTTTGTTTTAATAAAAAAAAATAGTTTAAGAAAAGCCCTTAAAAAAGAAGAATTCAACAAGTGGGTGCTTCCTTAACCACTTGCCGACTACCTCATGTAAGCGTACGTAGGAGAGTTGCTCTCTTGCGCTGAAAGACGTATCTAATATGTGATCCAACGCTTACAGGTAGGGGGGCAGACGTGCGTGGCCGGCGTTCCAAGTCGATCAGTGGGTGCTGGCCAATGACTGACTGCCGGAAACCACTGATCGGCGAAGAGGATGACAGAACAGAGCTCTGTGAATGTAAACAATACTGAGCTCTGTCCTGTCAGCTGGGACGTACCAGTTTTTGGGAATAAAAAACGGCACTTCCCTTAATGAAAACAGCACACAGTGAGCAAGCAGTGATTAATTGTGGTACCTTGATTGCCCTAGATGTTAACCCCTTTTGCCTAAATTTATGAATACATTTTTCTGCAGTTTTAGCTCTTTAGCTCATATATGAGATCTGATTGGAGAAAAGGGACCCCCCCCCCCCCCCCACATAGGCAGAAGAACAAGGGAACATGCAGAGCTGTATTCTAAATAGAGAAGCTTTGTGCTTATCTCCCTCCATATTACAAATTTTATCTCATGTGACAGGCAAACATCTCAGAAGTGACTCATGCTGATAACAGAGGAATGAAGCACCAGAGAGAAACGACACTGTAGTAGCCACTACAGATATATGTGCTCTGTTCAGATTTCATGACTGGGGTTTACAACCACTTTAATGTAGCTGGAGATTTCACCTCCTAGTGCACACAAAACTCTTCCCGTGGTAACGAGACGGTACCTTTTAACTGACTGGCAGAATCAACTGCAGACCTTGATGTTCTGTCACAGTAATGTATCATACATTATGCTCCTTTCGCCTATCAACTAGCTATGCTTCAAAGTGATGCAGATTCTCAACCAACTGGCCAATTAGAGCATTTTATATATATCACCAATAATGTCAGTATATAATTACAAAAGACTCTCTACAATCACCTACAACTATAATAACGTGAACATCCCAATAAATATATAAATTAATAAACCATTCAGCAGCTAGCCAGCACTGATGTGTTTCCACATCAAAACTGAATATCATGTATTAATAAACACCCAGTGAATACTAGAATATACAAGCAGCACTGCCTAACAGACTCAATCATATAGACATTCTCAATGGGGATCATTATTATTTTGGAAATTTCACTGATATTTTATACTGTAATTGTTTGTGGATTTATTTGGTATTTTGCAATAACTCATATGTAATATTATTTATTTACACAGTGCTGCTTGCATATTTTAGTATTTACTAGGTGTTTATTGATATAAACACCTAGTATATTCACTTGGTTGTATTAAATAGGGTAGGATTTGTCTATTTAATAATCATTTTTTATTTAATTTTGTGAGCAATTGTTTTATTAGCGCAGAGAGGGATACAGATTTTTAAAAGTGAATATCACTAGAATAAATCCAGCGCTGCTATAAACAAATATAAAATAAAGATATTCCTCAGCGTGCTACACTGCAAACTTCACTCAAGTGCTCATTATCCTCTCACCACTGGTATTGACTGATACATTTTACAGGTCAAATATGCGCCTTCCCCTTTAAGGGGTTACACCATCCCTTAGGACTCTTCTTTTGCTCCAATCAAAAACAGAGATTGGTGCAAATATAGGGGACCAGAAAGGGGGCTAAAGTTCACAATAGACAAATTGTCCATAAACAGGAAAAGTCCATATGTAAAAAGTCCATCTGTAGTAAAGCTCACTTTTGTGGCAGCTCAATCTAGATGCAAGAAGCAACTCTATATGGATACAAGAAGAAAAACAGACACAAGTGCCTACTAAGTCCATGGTACGTGGAACGCAAGGTATGACGTCATTACTGGATGTGATGCAAGGATATTGTGCAGCATGCACTCCTTCCTCAGTCCAACTGAACTTCTCTCATCGCCTGAAGAAAGAGCGCATGCTCCGCAAACGCGTCGCCATGGGCGTCCACAGAACTTTTTCAGGGGGGGCATAATTTTAATGAAACCCATGCTCCGCCCCTTTTTGACAATGTCACGAAGGGTAAGGGGCTTAGTCATTATCACATAAAGCGCAGGCATGTGCCTTACTGTGCTCATCAATTGCAGCCTCATTGTGCTCATTAAATGTGGCCTGTACAGTATGGAGGGTGTACAGTATGTGTATATAGAGGGGGTGTATGGTATTAGTATATGCAGGAAGGAAGGTGGGTGTATATAGCTGTATACAGGACAAATGATGTATATCTGCAGTCAGTGATGATGGAGGAATGTCTCTATATACAGGAAGGAAGGTGGGTATATAGGTATATACAGCTAACTGTATATAGAGACCTTCCTCCATCATCACTGACTGCAGATATACATCATCTGTTCTGTATACTCCCGTTGAGTGAAGACCCATAGTGAGTGAGTTTAGGTTAAAGAGAACTGTTCGTGTTGCAAATAGTTGAATACCTTTACTGTTATTAACTGTTACAAGATTGGAGACAGCAGTCCTACCTATACAGAAGTAGTGTCCGGCTGGACCTGTTTAGCTGTCTACCTATTGAAGTCTTGGAGTCTGCTAATTATCTTTGCATCTACCTAAGGTTGTCCTGGCCCTAACCCTCTCTCCCACAGTTCTGTTTAAGAGACAATAAATCTCTTTGCATTTAAAAATTGTCTCTCGCCCACCTGTTCACCTTGCATTACACCCACCATGCCTTTTAACCCACTCTACACTGAAGGATGTCAGTGCTCTCTAACTCTGGAGGTAACTATTAGGCCTAAAGAGGTCCGGGACTTTGCTACACTTGACAGCAGAGTATCCACAGTCATCACAGTACAGACTACCTAAGGACATAAAGACAGTTCAGTACTTTGGCATATGCAATAAACATTTCAACACTGGTTTAACATTTGATAAATTCTAACAATATTAACTCCTTCCTACCTGTTCAAGCAGTAGTCAGATTGAATGCCCCTTGCCCTTGAAATTGGCAGAGCCTTCTCATCTCCATCAACCTTTTACAGATAATAGGATAGGTTAAATGTGGAATAGCTGACAAGGTAGAGAAATGTCTCCTTTTATTTCAGACATTACTTCTGTATTGTACCATGTCGAGATAATAGGAAAAATAGGGTATGGAATAGAGAGAAAAAGAGGTTGTGCGGGAAGTAATGAGGTAGAAGAGGGTGAGAAGGGAATGGGGGAGGAATGGGGATAGAGGGGTGAAAGGCGTTGTCTAGTCTTGCGATGAGCACCATACAATTACACTTCTATATCAGTTGTGCAAGTGAAGGTTCTGAAGGTTGTAAACTTAAAGCAGAACTCCACCCAAAAGGGGAAGTTCCACTTTAAGTCCTCCTCTCCTGCCACATTCTGCTCTCCCCCTCCCTCCATGCAGTCTTCTGGGACATGTCACAGGTCCCTGTAACAGCTGTGTCCTTCGGACACAGCTGATCACAGATTGCAGTAAAGGGCCACTGACAGCGGACCTTTACCATGTGATCAGCTGTGTCCAATCACAGTTGATCACATGTAAACAAACTTTTGGGTTATCCGCATTGCTTTCCTCGCAGGCTGTCACAGCATGATGAGAGGAGTGCCGGTAACTGGCAAGTGTGACAGGGGACATTTACACAGGTAATCAGGGCTCTGATCATCAGTGCAGCCCCATCAGTGCCAATCAGTGCCCATCAGTGCTGCCTATCAGTGCAGCCTCATCAGTGCCCATCACTGCCACCTATCAGTGCCGCCTCATCAGTACCCATGAGAGCCGCCTCATCAATGCTCATTAGTGCAGTCTCATCAGCGCACATGACCAGTGTAGTCTAAATGTCCCCTTCATTCTTATCGCTGTTACCCACTTATACTCCAACCCATACCTTACCCACCTCAAATAATGAGACCACACTTATATTTTATGGAGTAAAATGGCCATAACAGCCTATTTTATTAAAACAAACCAACTAAATAACTCCAAACCACTATATATATATATATATATATATATATATATATATATATAAATATAATAAACAATAACATAACCTGTTAACCCCAGTCTGATGGTCTCTGACGGTGACCCACCTTTTAACCACGTATAACCACATACCACACCAATGCACTGTGGGACCTTTTCCAAACTGATAGGCCTCCAGCTGTGACCGCTCGGAGACAACCCCTTCCCACAGTGCAACCATTCCAGTATTCCATCCACTGTTCAGGAATACACCGGAGGGGCACATACAAACGATGAGCCCCCCACCCCTTTTTGATCCCTCCGTTTACTGCCACCGTCAAAGACCACCAGAAGAACACCGCCATAGCCCTGAAGGGCACCTATCCGCTGTCATGACGACCTTCTTCCTTTTCCTGCAATAAATTAAAAACAGAGCAGCAAGTACACACGGACACATTGCACACATATATCTAGGGAGGGAGGGTGGGAAAAACTGCCTCCTCCTGTAAGTTCATCTTCACACTGACCCTTTGCACCGCCCCCTCTATAAATATAACCACTCCTCTTTGGCAAAAACGTATTTCTTACCTTCCCCTTTCTTGCCACTCCCATTACTCCTTTCCACATTAACCCCATATGTGTCTCCCTTAGACACACTGTCATGCCCGGCCCTACACTATCCCTCCTTGCAGTCCTTTCCGTTCCGGGCCTCACTTGACCAGTGTAGTCTAAATGTCCCCTTCATTCTTATCGCTGTTACCCACTTATACTCCAACCCATACCTTACCCACCTCAAATAATGAGACCACACTTATATTTTATGGAGTAAAATGGCCATAACAGCCTATTTTATTAAAACAAACCAACTAAATAACTCCAAACCACTATATATATATATATATATATATATATATATATATATATATATATATATATATATAAATATAATAAACAATAACATAACCTGTTAACCCCAGTCTGATGGTCTCTGACGGTGACCCACCTTTTAACCACGTATAACCACATACCACACCAATGCACTGTGGGACCTTTTCCAAACTGATAGGCCTCCAGCTGTGACCGCTCGGAGACAACCCCTTCCCACAGTGCAACCATTCCAGTATTCCATCCACCGTTCAGGAATACACCGGAGGGGCACATACAAACGATGAGCCCCCCACCCC
Organism: Aquarana catesbeiana; assembly: GCF_042186555.1. Lineage (NCBI taxonomy): Eukaryota > Metazoa > Chordata > Amphibia > Anura > Ranidae > Aquarana > Aquarana catesbeiana. The sequence continues at coordinate 499,194,025 of NC_133326.1, read as the reverse complement.
TTTTTGATCCCTCCGTTTACTGCCACTGTCAAAGACCACCAGAAGAACACCGCCACAGCCCGAAAGGGTGACAACCTTACCCTTGAGGGCACCTCCACACCCTCAGGGCCCGTTCTATCCCTTCCTGTAAACCCATAGCCATAAGTCAATCCCCACTTCAGAGAGACGAACTCCATCACTCCTCAAGTAGAGCCCCACATTTTTTCCAAGCTCTCTGTGCCTAATCACAATACCCCCATTCTGTGCCACGAACCTACCCACTACTTTGTTGATACGAGTCTTACTGATACTCACCACAGATCTAGCCCAACGCCATGTCGTTCTAGCCACAATGTCAGACCACAGCAAAAAGGGGTACCCGGGAATTTAGTGCGCAAGTGCATGAAATCGGATTTAATATCCGCGATCAGATCCCTGACTGTCCGGATCCCCAAATCATTCCCACCCCCATGTATCACTAACACGTCAGGTGGTCTATCCACCCTTACGTACCTCTCCACCTCCACCTCCACCATTACTCTACCCCACCTCATCCCGGGTATCCCCAACCATCTCCGATAAGCCTCCCTCCTGGAAAATACCCAATTGCCTGCCATCCGGTCTTACGTCTCCTCTCCTGGCCCCCCAACACACCTAGGAGTGCCCTATGATCCCGACAAGGCGTACTGAACCTCCATCTGAAACGACAAACAAATAACATAAAGGCAGCAACACACCTGTCAACTTAACACAACCATATCACAACATGCGAATCCCACATGCACCCTCCTTTTCCTGTAAACATCCAAGATAGTTTTTTTTTTTTTTTTTATATCTATTCCACGGCCAAATAAGGCCTAATATAAGACCGAAATCTCCTCGAATCCCATCTTCCAATTCTGCGCACAGCCGCCTCATCCAACCCACATCTGGCAGCTTCTGTAGCCGCCCCTATGCGGAAGGAGTGTGAAGCGTACCCTGTCCCGTCCAACCCAGCTGCTTTACGACATTTCCTAAAAATTGATATGAACTGAAACTTTGACAAGTAGTACCCATCCTCATGCCTCAGGAATGGCCCTGCCCCATCTGTTCTAATCTTTGGAAATTCACGCACTGCCTCAACAGGGCACACCCTAGACCCAGGTAACGCGAACAGCGACACATCCACACATCCACACCCTTACCCTGGTGATCAGTTTTTGACCTGTGCAGCCGCAAACACACTCTATCCACCTCCACCTGCACATCTTGCTCCCAACAGGCCCACTGCCAAACACTTCGATGGGCTGACCAACTCCCCTATCCGAAAAACCCCAAAAATGCTAGCGAGAACACCGCTGTAAACAGCAACGCTTCATACCGCGATTTACATATTGAACCCAACATTGCACATACGGACCCCAGGTTCGCAAAAGTGACAGGCCGTCTCACATCCTTCCACATATGCTGTTTTGGATAACCCTTTATGGCCTGCTTCACCCAAAATCTTTTTTCCAGTCCTCCCCTCCCATTAATTTGAAAAGAAACGATAAGCCCGCCATTTGTTTATCGATAGAAGAGACCGAAAAAACATTTTTCAATGTTCCTAGCTACAAAATACAATACCAGTAACCGCCCGTCAGACCCCATTTTCCCAGCCCCTGCCTCCTGTACCAACCCTGACCATTCTTTCCATACCTTCGCGTAGGCTGACCATGTGGACTCACTTAGACTGTCGAATCCATCCCGCGGTGACTCCAAGGGCAGCTCCCAAATCCAGTCTGGGCAAGGAACTCCTTCCTTTTGTGCACCCGGAGCCAGCTCCCTGAACTTGTCCCACTGAAATCGAGACAAGGAGTCAGCTAGCGAATTGTCGACACCCGGGATGTGCACCGCATAAATAAAATATTTAATCTCAAACACCTCAACACCAGTTTCCGCAAAAGCCGTATAACTGGTTGTGGTGACGCAGACATGCGATTGACCACCTGCACTACTCCCATGTTGTCACAATTTATTCTCAACTTTAGATTCTGACATGCCTCCCCCCACAGTTCCAAAGCCAGCACCAATGGAAAAGTTCCAGCCGCACTAAATTCTTAAGGAACCCCGCCCTCTCCCAAGACTGCGGCCAGGGTTCCACGCTCCACTGCCCTTGGAAAAATGCACCATAGCCCGTGGAGCCTGCAGCATCTGTAACCAGCTCTACATCGAAATTACTCACCGGGCCAGACATCCACACCGCCCTGCCATTGTATGAGGCTAAAAACTCATACCACACCTTTAAATCCTCCCTGTGTTCCCCGGTCAGGCAAATAAAGTGAGTCGGGGCCTTTACCCCCGCGGTGGCTGCTGACAGCCGTCGGCAAAACCTGCCTCATGGGGATGATCCTGCAGGCAAAATTCAACTTACCCAGCAACGACTGCAGAGTCCTCAACTGAACTTTCCGCAGTCCGTGGATTTCCCGAATTTCCTTCTGCAAGTCCTCCAACTTACCTCTGGGCAAGCGGCACTCCATCGCCATTGAGTCTATTACTATCCCCAAAAGCTAAGTTCAGCCGTTGGGCCTTCCGTTCTTTCTGCGGCCAATGGTATACCAAACCTGCCTGCGATGTGCTGCAACGTGGAAAGTAGAATCGCACACACAGAGGAAGCAGGGGGGCCTACACACAAAAAGTCATCCAAATAATGTATGACTGAACCTAAGCCGGAAACCTCCCTAATCACCCACTCCAAAAACGAGCTGAAAGCCTCGAACATGGCACATGAAATCAAAAGAAGTGTAGGACACTGTGCACGCTTCCGGGTCAATAACATCATTGACCGAACCCCCTTTTGGAAAAGATAAGTGGTGTATCAAGCGGAACTTGTTCGGTGCCTTCTTGGGCACCACCCCCAATGGTGAAACCACCAAATCCTGCCAGGGTTTGTTGGCAAACGGCCCCCCCTATGCGCCCCATGGCCACTTCTCTTCCCAATTTGTCCCCCACCACCCCCGGATGCTGTAAAGCAGATGTCAGATTCCTTGCCTTTGGCGGAACCATCGCCAACGAACAGGGGATCTTAAAACCGTCCTGAAACCCCGAAGCCAATAACTTTGCTGCTTCCCTGTCCGGATACTTACTTAGAAAAGGAAGCATCCTTTCCACCGTCACCAGCGTCGTCCCTCTTTTGAGCAGAGTCGCCAGCACGCTTCCCTCTCTTTAAACACCTGGACAATGTATGGGCTCCCCCTCACCCAGAGCACTCGTGCTTGAACTTGTATGCTGCTCCAAATTTACAGGAGCCCTCATTGCACTGCCAGCATACTCCCCACTTCTTTCCGGCCGGCAGTCCTGAGGAATGTGTACCCCCGGCCTCCCCCTAAAAAAACTGAGGCGGGGCCCTCGCTGAAGACATAAGCCTCATCCAGAGGCTAATATCTTTATGATCCCAGTGCAGAGACGGGCGGACTGCTCTGCGCTGTCTGAACTGCTCGTCGTATCTAAGCCAAGCAGTACCACCGTACACCCTATGTGCCTCTCCTATAGCGTCCATGTAACAGAACAAAGCCGAGCAATGCTCGGGGTTCTTCTCAACTATAACGCTCACCATAATGGCAAACGCTTGCAGCCAGTTAACAAATGTACACGGTATAAGCCTGTACCGCCTTCTTTCATCGTTCTCCTTCTTGGAAGCATCAGGTTTCACCCTGTCCAAGTTAATTTTTTCCAATGGCAATAGCGAAAAATCTCCACATACTCGCCCTTGTAAATCTTATCCCGGACTTCCTGTTTTAGATGAGCTCCCAGCGGGCCCTCGAAGTAGAGGTATACCTCGCACTTCGCCGCGTCCGCAGTCCTGACCATATTGGTCCTCTCCGCCTTCTCCGTATCCCCTTTTTCCCCTGGATTCTCGGTGACCACTCCTACCCCTGACTGCACGGGTATCGGAGCTGCCGGGGGCATCTCCACCCCAGATCCCCCAGTTCCTCCAACCACTGCCTCAAATCTACCTAACAACGCCTGCAGGCCCTCTAATAAATCCGTCAGCTGCGTACCGGACACCGCACTGGCAGGCCTGTGCCCTGCTCCCTGCTGGCCCAGTGTGTCCCCCCCTGACTGTATCAAAGGAACTGCTGGCCTAACCGTACCCGCAGCTACCACCCCTATCACATCCTGCAATGCATCAGACAAAGACAAATTAACCATTGACTTACCGGGCTGACCAGGAGCTCCCCCAACAGCCGCCGCGTTGCTCTCCATCGCTGGTACTAGTGGTTCCTCCTCCCCTGATGCTTTCCCTTCTGACCTCTCGTCCTGTTCCAGGATGGGTGGCATAGCAAGCCCCCCGGGAGATGAGATCCCTAAGGCCGTGGTGCTTGGCAGTTGTGGGGCCCGCTTCACCCCCGAAATTCCTCCTTCTCCAGACCGGCGTCACTGACCTGACCTGGCGATGCCCTGGCTGACATGTGTTGTTCTTCCTCCGCCATCTTGTCCCACCGAGCGCCGTCCCGGTAGGCTCCGCCCCCTCACCGGCTTCCCGATCTCCCGCTCCACCACCTCCGTGTCTCTGCTCGGCTCTCCGTCCCTCATCATCTCCCCCCTCTGATCGGTGTGTGCGGATGGGGATGCCGCCCTGCTTCCTGACCCACGATGTCCGTGCGGGGAACTGGCGCCATGTAGGTCCGTGGCCCCACCCACCGGATTAGGCAGGCGACGTGTAGACCACCCAGGGCCTGCTGAAAGCTGTGGCTGATGCTGTTTTGCCGGGGGAAGTGATCGCTCCTCTGTTGGGCTTCTGGGGAGGCGAATGGGTCTAGATGCAGGCCCTGGTGAAAAGCACGCCGGATGCCGCGACCTCTGCGCGCGATGGGACACCTCACCTGACGGGGATCCGTCTGCCTCGTCCTCCATGAGCTCCGCGCCTGTCTCTGCAGCCACTCTGGTATTGCTTCAATCTCTGCCATTGTGGAGGAGCAGTGAGAAAAACTGCCTCCTCCTGTAAGTTCATCTTCACACTGACCCTTTGCACCGCCCCCTCTATAAATATAACCACTCCTCTTTGGCAAAAACTTATTTCTTACCTTCCCCTTTCTTGCCACTCCCATTACTCCTTTCCACATTAACCCCATATGTGTCTCCCTTAGACACACTGTCATGCCCGGCCCTACACTATCCCTCCTTGCAGTCCTTTCCGTTCCGGGCCTCACTTCAGTGACAGAGAAAAATGACTTATTTGCAAAATTTTATAACAAAAACTAAGAAAAACATTTTTTTTTTTCAAAATATTCAGTCTTTTTTTATTTGTTTAGAAAAAATAAAAGCCTCAGTGGTGATTAAATACCACCAATAGAAAATTCTATCTATCTCAAAAAAATTATAAAAATGTCATATGGGTACAGTCTTCATGATCGTGCAATTGTCATTCAAAGTGCAACAGCACTGAAAGCTGAAAATTGCCCTGGGAATGAAGGGGGTGAAAGTGCTCAGTATTGAAGTGGTTCATGAACTTAACCTCAAATTAACCTTGCTGATTCTGTGTGCCAAGATCCAACCATTCCTGCCCCATTCTTGGATACCAGTCGCAAGATGTCCTGGTGCTGGAATCTACTGATTTGCCTGCCTACAGTGCAGGAGAGATAGGGTTTATTGTTACAAATTTGGGCGCACACCAGGAAATTCAGAATATTCGATAACTATATCTGTTTCCAGTTATATAACCTAAATATGTTTTTTTTTTTTTTTTTTTTTTTTACATTCTCGCTTTAACAAGGAAAAGACACACAGCAATTATCTTGAAATTCCTGTAGGTGAAATGGGACTGTCATATAGTCTTCCCACTCCTGAGTGGTTCCCAATCACTGCATTTTCACCCACTCCCATCAGCTCTGCTCTCCCCACCCACACATGCTCTCTGTTATTTGTCCCTGTAGTGGCGGCTGGTGACTAAGTGATTTGCATTGTTCTGTTACAGCTTGCAGCTCTGTGTATTGATTTGTATGTTCAATAGTGCTGTGTTGTGTGCGTGTGTGTGCATTGTGCTTGTGTGTGTGTGTATTGTACTTGTGTGGTGTTAGGTATGTGCAGTGTGTGTTCATGTGTGTGGTATTCAGTCAAGTTTTTTCATTTGGAATAAAGTGTATTTTAGATATTTAACTTATCTGTATGGTATAAATGAATTATACAGAAAATAATTTGATACTTCAGAGGTGGACAGTGCAGAGATGTGTGCAGTGATTAAGATAATTTCTTACATGTCAAAAATTGTCACTTGATAATACTTCTAACTACTAATCTGAATGGGTTCTTTTCTTTGAATTGACCAGTTTAAATTACTAGCATCCACATACTAATTGTTAAATAAGGACTGGCAATTTATTACAATAATCTGTGCAACAGACAGCACCAAGTGGGTTGTGTAGTGGAGTGCAGCACATTTAAAAACAGCCATAGGTAGAGAAAATTTTGCATGCTTGTTGTGGATTGCCAATTTCACTGCCAGCGGGATGCATTTAGAACTGCAACCAACAGGCGTGCTGAAGTTTTCTGCATTTGCCCATATAGGGTCTAGACTTGACCTTTCCATGGGAAGAGCAGAACAAGTACAGCGGAACCTTGGATTACGAGCATAATCCGTTCCAGGGGAATGCTTGTAATCCAAAGCACTCGCATATCAAAGCGAGTTTCCCCATAGAAGTCAATGGAAACGATGATAATTTGTTCCGCATTGACTTCTAATTACATGTAATACCGCATGTGGCCAGAGGTGGGGGAGGGCTGGAGAGCCTCGGAAATACTCGGGGACAGCTCAGCTGAACTCAGAAAGCCTCAGAAAGGCTCGGGATCGGAGTATTTCTGAACAGCTCTGAACCGTTCTGAGTGTCCCCAGGCACCCCCGCACCTCTGGCCAAATGCAGTGCTGCACCGCCCATTAGCTTGAATTCTGCTCGTTTTGCGAGACAACACTCGCAAACTGTGTCAGAATCTTTAAAAAAAGTTGCTCGCCTTTCAAAACGATTGTTAACCGCGTTGCTCGTAAAGCAAGGTTCCACTGTAGTGGGGTATGGCTGAGGAACGAGAAGGGACCCTTGATTAGAGATGAGGATTGGGTTTAGAATTGAGGTAACAGCAAATTTATATATAGATTCCCCCGAGGGATTAGTCGAACCATGCATGAAGTCAGAATATTCTGAATTTAAAATCAAACACCATTGAAGCCTAAGGGGTGAATCGTGATAATATATTCTGGCCATTTTCAAGGCTAGTAAGCATTGATGCCATTGGAGACATAAAACAATGCAAGCAAATATTTTTTTAAATCACAGTATAGCGGAGAATGAGTGCTCCTTTTCATAGGACTTTGATGGCAACATGGGAAAAACACCAATCCTGTGCAATGCCTTTGAGTTGTATATGGTGGTACAGAACATTATGATTTTCACAGATGGTGCCAGTGACACGGTATTCTAGTAACACATACTGTATTTTGGATGGGTTATTGATTTTTAACTTTTACTTCTACTTCTACAGAAGTAGCACCCCAATCTCATTCCTTGCAACTTAAAGTGTTACTAAACCCACAACAGTAAAATCAGTCTGTATATGCAGAATAGCATGCTTGTTATACTCACTGTGGAAACTAAGGGGTTAATCCTCTGCATTGTGTAACAAGGCTGTTTGATTGTGTATTCACAGATCCTCCCCCTCCTGCACTGTCCCCATGGACAAGTCCGGATAAGACACAGTGTCTGGAGTCAGGCTGCACATGCTCAGTTTGGTGTGTGTTGCTAGAGAGATTTTTTTTTTCTTGGGAGAGTGCATGTGATCAGCACAAGGCCAATCAGCACTGTCCAGAGAGAGATTCAGGGGTCTTGAAGCCTGATAGTAGACTTGTGCACAACGGAAAATTTTGTTTAGTTTAGTTTAGGTTTCATTCGTAAAATACATAATTTCGTTCTGTTATATTCGTTATGTTACATTAATTTGTTTTCGGATAATTTGTTATTTCTGTAGAGTGTCGACATTCGTTATACTGAATCTCAAATCATGTCGAATTCATTAGTTGTATCAGCTATAATTTAATTCGTTATTTAAGTATGTACATATACAGTATGTACATATATTCGTGATAATGATTCGTAGTTTGGAGAGTCGTTTGTTTATTGAATCTATTTACACACACAATGACAATATCTCTTCTCCTCTGCTCAAATACAATACAACACCCTTCTCACTCAGTTCTCAGGAATGTACTTTGCAGGAATCCAACCTCCAGCACAAAATTAATCAGCTGGATTGATTGGATTGTAAGATTTACTTTGAGTTGACCTTTTATTTCATTAGATCTTTTACGATTTATCGAATCATGCCAAATTCATTCGTTATATCCGCTATAATTTCTTTCGTATTAGTTGAAATTCATTATTTTTTTTATTCGGATGCATCCGAATGTCCGAAAGATGCAAAATTTGGCCGAATTTCGATTCGTTACGAAACTGCACATGGACAGGACAATCGTGAGGAAAATAAAAACTCCTCCTACAGGCTTTACTAGGAACTGATAGAAGTCACAATCTGCTATATACTGCTGATAAGAAAAGGTATTTATCAGTAAATATAATTTACTATAACAATTGCATTTCCATGTTCTGTGTACTGTGGGAGACCAGATATAGTGAATGCAGGGTCCTGGGTTTAGTTTACTATTAAAAAATTCAAAATATAGACTTCAGGTATGTGTTTAGTAGAAAATTTCCAGTCCACAAATACTTGAATAGGCAGCCAATAGGAAGAGCTCTGCAATGTGTGCCTTTTTTAGCATATTTGTTGCCAACAGAACCACTGTGGTCTGCAACCTCTACCTGCAGTGCATGAGCCATGGTAAAAGTAACAGCCATTTGGGTAACACATGCATGAGGAAACACATGACTCTGTACAGCAGAGCTCAGTGAGAGCAGCACCTTAATGTGACAAGTCAGCAGCGAAAGGCATTCCTTCACAATCCTCCAAGAGTGCATAACAAGTACTTTCTTTTAGAGTACTGCCAATACACTTACTTCCTCCTCCTCCGCTTCAAGGGTGCAAAGCAATCTTTTTTTCCAGGGTTGCTATGCATGCTCTTTCTCCTCCTCAGTGGTGCATGGCAGACATTTTTTGGAGGACTGCCAATGTGTCCTTTTCCTGTTTTTTTTTTTTTACTGCTAATGTGCATTTTTCCTCCTCCTCCTTGAGGGTAAATAGCAGCCAGTCTTTTCAGGACTGCTAAATGGTATATATATTTTATGATATACATACAAAATGTTTGTGAAATGTATTGTTTTTCCTTGTAAGGCTGTCCCTGCCTTGGTAAAGCAAAGATGTGCATGGACGCAAATGCAAACTGGGTACTACCTTTAAAAGGAAGTCCTAGGTCTAAACCCCACCTTGTCCCTATGCAGAAAAAAAAAAAAGGTGGCCCACTCTTCAGCAATGCAAGGGGAGGACAAAATCATATAGCTAGGGGGAAGATCAGGCAGCAGCAAAAAGATAAGTATAGAATCCTACAGCCATAGGCTGCATGTCCTTTCTTAGATCTTTCTATGAAACAAATTAGAGAGGCAATCTGGACTGTGACATTGCGAGTGCATCATGACAGAAGTGTAGTGGGCAAAAGGGTATATGTTCAAGATGAGACGTCTCTCAAACCAAGCTGGTTCTTTGTAAGTGGATGTAACTGTGTATGGCCTCAGCCAGCGATGCTCCGGCCATGCCCCCCTTACGTGTTTCCTCCTGCCCACTGGGGTCTTGGTCACCAAGCAGCACTGGCTGAGGCCATACACATTTACATCCACTTCTAAAGTACTGGGTTGGCTTGAGACGCGTCTTACCTTAAACATGTTCACATTCCTGAATTAATACACGGATTGCTGCTCCCATATTTCTGCACACCAGCAGGGAAATCTTTTATTCTCCAGCTTTGAGTGGCGCTTCAAGTCCATATGTGAGCAAAAGGGCATAGTTTGATCATAAGTATTTGAATAGAGCAATTATAAAGTATTCCTGATTGTCTTTCTTAATTTGTTTACTCAGTTAACTTTCATATTGTGGTGGTTGTTGTTATTTGTGATCACTGACTGACTAGGTGCTGTTACTCCTTGAGTAATTGTTTATAATGTTAGGAATGCTTAGCGTCTATAGACACACAAACAGTGCAGCACAGTCCCACCTCCCACTATCTCCTCACAGGATTCACTTGGGAGCAGCAGGAGCCAATGACTCCCACTGCGATCAATCTGTCCTGTGAGAAGTGGGAGAGAGAGCAGCACTGCTGCACATGGGCACAGCGCTGGATTAAGAAAGGACGCCTGACAAGTCGCGTCCCGTTCTGTACTATGGAACCATTCTAATAGGAGCGACTCAAGTTGCTACGACTTAGAAAAAGGTTCCTGTACTACTTTTGGGGCGACTTCAGGCGACTTGCATTGACTTCTATACAGAAGTAGTTTTGCAAGTCGCCGCTGAAGTTGTGTGCAGGTCGTCTCACAGAGTCGGCCTGAAAGTCGTGTTGCCCCTGTGTGAACTGGCTCTAAAGGCAAGTGACTGGTTTTGGCCACAAAAAAGTTACAAATAGGCAACTGGTCAGCCATTTAAATACTGCTCTGAAGGCAAGTCCGGGACCAGGATCTAATTTCACCTGTAGCCCATTCTATGTGTGGGTTTTGAAGTATAAGCCAAGGATAACCTAAGATAATGGGATAGAGAGGAGAGGTTTCAAGTATAAGCTGATTGTCTCCCTATGAAATTCCCCAATATAAATGATGAACCACAAAGAGAAATATAATATTCTTACTAAGACGTTAATAACAAATAACTGTTATTTGTGTGCATACACCTATTCCAGGATATCTGATCATCTATCAGGGTCTTTCTGTGGCTGAACCATGGGGGCTATTCCTTGGGGACCCTTGTGAGGGCTGTTCTGAGCTCAGACGGGGTTCATCACCTTCTGATGGACAGACAACGGCAAACTTGTTTTCCTATGAAACTTTGATTTTAAAACATCCTTATGAAAATCTTTTACAATTCAGTGTCGAATGTTTTTGTACTCTCTCCTACAATGCCTCTGAGGAAGGGATACATTTCCTGAAACATGTCAGGCTAAAGGAGGAAAATTACGTTCACTGGAATTTGTAACAGCTCATCATAAGCACAATCTTTGTCTTTTCAGATAAATGTACTGTACAAACTGTTGATAAGTTTGTCACTACACATGTGTTTTTATTATAAAACAATTTTTCTAAATAAATGATATTTTATGATATATGATTTTCTTTATGTTCGCCCATAAAGTCCCACTGTACCGGGGGGTACTTGTGCCCATTTTTAGGGTCTTCATTTAATTTATGAAATTCCCCAATGGTTAGCGTAATAGGTACAGAGCACTAGGTGACCAGGCCCATGGACAAGTGAAAGTTATTAACTGCTAACACTGAAAGGGGTTTGCGCACATTAGTCAAGGGGATCTGTAGACTGTACTTGGTTGCCCCCAGGACTTATACACACTGCTATAGCGCCTGGTTACCTCTCCCGGGCAGACACAATCTAAGCAAAGCAAACAGGTACTTGCAGTTGGCAGACAGGCATAGTGGTTCAATGACAGCCCAGGTACAAGGCAGTCAAGGTTCAGAAAAGTCATGGTCAATCCGTAGTCAAAAAGGCTGGTAGAGTTCAAAGAATAGTCTGAGTTGCAGTCCAAGGTCATCAAACATGGGATTCCAAACAGCAGTCAGGGAAGACAAACAGGGAGCTTGGAGCATCTGTTAAACACATCACAACCAGGAGACTGCAGGCTTAGCTGGCTTAAATCAGGTTTGGTCTCCACCAAGTCCATGGTTACATGAATCACCTTGCAGATGGGCAAGCAAAAAGGGAGAATGCATCATAGCCAAAACCAAGATACTGGAATGAGACTAGCAGCTTCGATGATAAAGACCTACTTGTCAGATATATCAACAACAAGAAGAAAAAATGCTAAGGGAGATCTAGATGTAGCAATTGCAAACAGGTAGCAGATGAAATGACTTGCTTAAAGCTTAATAAAGCGATGGGTCCTGATGGTATTCATACAAGTGTTCTATGACCTTTTTAATCAATCACTTTTAACAGGAGAATTTTCACCTATCCACAAGAAGGGTAGTAAGGAATGAACCGAAGAAGCAAGGTAGTATGAATCTGGCAACTACAGGCCAGTGAGCTTAACATCTGAATAAATAAAATGACTGGAGTCACTCCTAAAAAAATAAAAATAATTCTTATTGATCATTTAAAAACACTTTAAAATGAATGGCACAGCAACACAGCAGTGTGGATGTCTAAATGAGCACTTAAATACATACAATAATGTTTATAGTGTTCGGAAGGCAGTACTTTCAATATTAAACTAAAATCACAAAAATAGGGGCATGATTTCTAACTAGGAGGAAAGGAGAAAAGTTCAAAACCAACCTAAAAAGTATTATTTTACTGAAAGAGTATTGAATGCTGTCAGTCAACAGTACGTGAACATAATTGGGACTAGGGATGAGCTTCGTGTTCGTGTCGAACCCATGTTCGACTCGAACATCGTCTGTTCGCCCATTCGCCAAATTGCGAACGATATGGGCCGTTAGCGCCAAATAAGTGTGGCGCGGCACGGCCCATAATTCACTACGGCATCGCAGTGCATTGCTGGCTGATGGTTGACCAAGCATGCACTATGACCCGCATGCTTGGCCAATCACAGCGCTGTCAGAACAGAGAGCCGTAATTGGCCAAAGCCAAGGAGGCTTTGGCCAATTATGGCTCAGGGGATTTAGTACACTCCCCACACTATATAAGGCCGCCTGCACGGCGGCCCTGTGTAGTGTGTGTTCCGGCGTTGAGAGAGAGATAGATAGACAGAGAGACAGTGTCATTTGGTTTAAGTTAGATAGATTAGGCAGGACAGTCAGTGAGTTAGCTGCACTTACAGTGTATTGTGTATATATATGCATCCCAGGTATATATATACTGTATTCAGTTTAGCTAGATCCGTTCCTGTTATCTTGCTACTGACAGGCAGGCTTGTGTTGTTACAGTATTTACAGCTTCCTGAAGAAAATTGCTGGCGTTCTTTTGATCCTATTAGTACCACAGTCAGGCAGCTACACTATTTACAGTTAGTGTAGTGCATCCTCCTCACAGTGTTCAGTTAAAGCTACAAGTTAGTTTAGTGAGACCTCTGCACAGTGTTCAACTAAAGCTACAAGTTAGTGTAGTGCTTCCTCTGAACAGTGTTCAGCTAAAGCTACAAGTTAGTGTAGTGCACAGTGTTCAGCTAAAGCTACAAGTTAGGGTAGTGCGTCCTCCTCACAGTGTTCAGTTAAAGCTACAAGTTAGTTTAGTGAGACCTCTGCACAGTGTTCAACTAAAGCTACAAGTTAGTGTAGTGCGTCCTTTGAACAGTGTTCAGCTAAAGCTACAAGTTAGTGTAGTGCACAGTGTTCAGCTAAAGCTACAGGTTAGGGTAGTGCGTCCTCCTCACAGTGTTCAGCTAAAACTACAAGTTATTGTAGTGCGACCTCTGCACAGTGTTCAGCTAAAGCTACAAGTTAGTGTAGTGCGTCCTCCTCACAGTGTTCAGCTAAAACTACAAGTTAGTGTAGTGCGACCTCTGCACAGTGTTCAGCTAAAGCTACAAGTTAGTGTAGTGCATAGTGTTCAGCTAAAGCTACAAGTTAGTGTAGTGCGTCCTCCTCACAGTGTTCAGCTAAAACTATAAGTTAGTGTAGTGCGACCTATGCACAGTGTTCAGCTAAAGCTACAAGTTAGTGTAGTGCATCCTCTGAACAGTGCTCAGCTAAAGCTACAAGTTAGTGTAGTGAGTCCTCTGAATAGTGTTCAGCTAAAACTACAAGTTAGTGTAGTGCGACCTCTGCACAGTGTTCAACTAAAGCTACCTGTAAAAGGTTGGTGGTGTTTTCCTGATCCTATCACTACCGCAGGCAGCTAAATAAGCTACAAGTTAGTGTAGTGCGACCTCTGCACAGTGTTCAGCTAAAGCTACCTGTAGAAGGTTAGTGGTGTTTTCCTGATCCTATCACTACCGCAGGCAGCTAAATAGGCTACAAGTTAGTGTAGTGCGTCCTCCTCACAGTGTTCAGCTAAAGCTACAAGTTAGTGTAGTGCGTCCTCTGAACAGTGTTCAGCTAAAGCTACAAGTTAGTTTAGTGTGACCTCTGCACACTGTAGAAGGTTGGTGGTGTTTTCCTGATCCTATCACTAGCGCAGGCAGCTAAATTATTTACATTATTTAGTGTAGTGCGTCCTCTGAACAGTGTTCAGCTAAAGCTACAAGTTAGTGTAGTGCACAGTGTTCAGCTAAAGCTACAAGTTAGGGTAGTGCGTCCTCCTCACAGTGTTCAGTTAAAGCTACAAGTTAGTTTAGTGAGACCTCTGCACAGTGTTCAACTAAAGCTACAAGTTAGTGTAGTGCGTCCTCTGAACAGTGTTCAGCTAAAGCTACAAGTTAGTGTAGTGCACAGTGTTCAGCTAAATCTACAGGTTAGGGTAGTGCGTCCTCCTCACAGTGTTCAGCTAAAACTACATGTTAGTTTAGTGAGACCTCTGCACAGTGTTCAACTAAAGCTACAAGTTAGTGTAGTGCGTCCTTTGAACAGTGTTCAGCTAAAGCTACAAGTTAGTGTAGTGCACAGTGTTCAGCTAAAGCTACAGGTTAGGGTAGTGCGTCCTCCTCACAGTGTTCAGCTAAAACTACAAGTTATTGTAGTGCGACCTCTGCACAGTGTTCAGCTAAAGCTACAAGTTAGTGTAGTGCGTCCTCCTCACAGTGTTCAGCTAAAACTACAAGTTAGTGTAGTGTGACCTCTGCACAGTGTTCAGCTAAAGCTACAAGTTAGTGTAATGGGTCCTCCTCACAGTGTTCAGCTAAAGCTACCTGTAGAAGGTTGGTGGTGTTTTCCTGATCCTATCACTACCGCAGGCAGCTAAATAAGCTACAAGTTAGTTTTTTGGGACCTCTGCACAGTGTTCAGCTAAAGCTACCTGTAGAAGGTTGGTGGTGTTTTCCTGATCCTATCACTACCGCAAGTAGCTAAATAAGCTACAAGTTAGTGTAGTGCGTCCTCCTCACAGTGTTCAGCTAAAATTACAAGTTTGTGTAGTGCGACCTCTGCACAGTGTTCAGCTAATGCTACAAGTTAGTGTAGTGCGTCCTCCTCACAGTGTTCAGCTAAAGCTACAAGTTAGTGTAGTGCATAGTGTTCAGCTAAAGCTACAAGTTAGTGTAGTGCGTCCTCCTCACAGTGTTCAGCTAAAACTATAAGTTAGTGTAGTGCGACCTATGCACAGTGTTCAGCTAAAGCTACAAGTTAGTGTAGTGCATCCTCTGAACAGTGCTCAGCTAAAGCTACAAGTTAGTGTAGTGAGTCCTCTGAATAGTGTTCAGCTAAAACTACAAGTTAGTGTAGTGCGACCTCTGCACAGTGTTCAACTAAAGCTACCTGTAAAAGGTTGGTGGTGTTTTCCTGATCCTATCACTACCGCAGGCAGCTAAATAAGCTACAAGTTAGTGTAGTGCGACCTCTGCACAGTGTTCAGCTAAAGCTACCTGTAGAAGGTTAGTGGTGTTTTCCTGATCCTATCACTACCGCAGGCAGCTAAATAGGCTACAAGTTAGTTTTTTGTGACCTCTGCACAGTGTTCAGCTAAAGCTACAAGTTAGTTTAGTGTGACCTCTGCACAGTGTTCAGCTAAAGCTACAAGTTAGTGTAGTGCGTCCTCCTCACAGTGTTCAGCTAAAGCTACAAGTTAGTGTAGTGCGTCCTCTGAACAGTGTTCAGCTAAAGCTACAAGTTAGTTTAGTGTGACCTCTGCACACTGTAGAAGGTTGGTGGTGTTTTCCTGATCCTATCACTAGTGCAGGCAGCTAAATTATTTACACGTTAGTGTAGTGCGACCTCTGCACAGTGTTCAGCTAAAGCTACCTGTAGAAGGTTGGTAGTGTTCTCATACTACAGGCAGGCAGTTGATTTTGCTAGCTGCAGTATCAGTATATATATATATATATATATATATATATATATCTATATCCCAGCTTAGTGCAGCTACAGGCCATTAGTATGTCTGGAAGGCCAACAAGGAGAGGCAGACAGTCACAAGCCAATAAAAGAGGGCAAGCAGTGTCTAGAGGCAACAGTGCTGGTCGTGGAGACGGTGCATCCTCATCAGCACGTGGCCGTGGGACACGCTTGCCCCTTTTTTTCGGCAGCTGGCTGTGTTGAGCCGCAACATGCCGAAGACTTGGTTGAGTGGATGACCAAGCCGTCCTCATCCTCCTCATCCTCTCTCACTAATGCTCAGGGTACTTTGTCTGGCAAAGCAGCTGCCAACGCGGCCTCTTCCCTCGGCTCAATGGCATCAGTGACTCCTCCTGAGGAGTCCCTCAAACTGTCTGACCACAGTGTTGAGTACATGCTCCAGGAGGATGCCCAGGGTTTAGAAGGCTCTGATGATGATACTGAGCAAGATGAAGGCAGTAATGTGAGCACGGACAGAGGGGGTGCCCAAGAAGGACAGCAATCTGGCAGTCATGCTCCCCCTGCTGCAGCATACTGCCAGGTTTGCCCAAGTGATGAGGAGGGAGGGGATGATGAGGTCACTGACTCAACGCGGGTGCCTGATAGGAGAGAGGAGGAGGAGGAGGCACAACACCAACGAGGCAGGATGCCCTCCAGGGGCCAGCCTAAGGGCAGCACACTGACTGCATCACACCGCAAAGCTCTGCATGTGCAGGGTGCTGCTGTCTCTGCGCATTATTGTAAAAGTTCTTTGGTGTGGCCCTTTTTTGAGACGAGTGCATCAGATCGCACCGCTGCTATTTGCAACATATGTCTCAAGCGTATCTCGCGTGGCCAAAACATCTCCCGCTTGGGCACCACATGCTTGACCAGACATATGTTGACCTGCCATGCAGTTCATTGGAAAGCGTATCCAAAAGACCCACACCAAAGAACAAAGAGGACCTCTCCTTGCTCCTCATCAGCTGAGATCTCCAACCCCACTATACCTTCAGTCCTCTCTGAGACCTGCACTGAGAGGAATGAAGGTGTAGAATTAGGTATGTCACAGCCAAGTACTTGTGGGCAATCTGCTTTCGGTACACTGACATCAGATTGTACCAGGCAAATTTCCCTGCCCTAGCTGCTGCACCGCTGAAAGAAGTTCGCTCCCAGCCATCCACATGCCCAGCGGTTGAATGCTAGCTTGGCAAAATTGCTAGCACTTCAACTGCTACCTTTTCAGTTGGTAGACTCTGCCCCCTTCTGTGAGTTTGTGGAATGTGTGATTCCTCAGTGGCAGGTACCCAAACGCCACTTTTTCTCACAGAAGGCGATTCCGGCTCTCTACCGGCAGGTGGAAGGCAATGTCTTGGCCTCGCTGGACAGGGCGGTCAGCGGTAAGGTGCATATTACCGCTGACTCATGGTCCAGCAGGCATGGACAGGGACATTACCTAAGTTTCACGGTGCATTGGGTCACTCTGCTGGCAGCTGGGAAGGATGCAGGACAAGGTGCAGTAGTGTTGGAGGTTGTTCCACCACCATGCCTCCAAAATGCCACTACTAATGATTGTGACACACCTCTCTCCTCCACCCCCTCCTCTTCTTCTTCCTCCATGGCCTCTTCCTGTGCTTTGTCCTCGGAACCAGCGGTGCTCCGTAGGCATTCAAGGGGCTACGCAGATACGCAGGCCAAAAGATGCCATGCGGTGCTTGAGCTGGTGGCTTTGGGGGACAGGAGCCACACTGGGGCAGAGGTTCTGTCAGCTCTGCAGGGGCAGGTTCAGAGGTGGCACCACGCCAACTTAAGGCAGGAATGGTGGTTTGCGACAATGGCACCAACCTCCTCTCCGCCCTCCGACAGGGACAACTGACCCATGTGCCCTGTTTGGCTCACGTCCTTAACTTGGTGGTGCAGCAGTTCTTGGGCAGGTACCTGGACTTACAGGATGTCCTGAGGCAGGCCAGGAAAGTCTGTGTGCATTTCCGCCGGTCATATAATGCCAGTGCTCGGCTGGCAGACCTCCAAAAGGAGTTTAACCTGCCCAAGGACCGCCTAATCTGTGACATGCCCACCAGGTGGAACTCAACGTTGGCCATGCTGCAGCGGCTGCACACGCAGCAGAGGGCCATCAATGAGTACCCGTGTGACTATGGTACCAGGACAGGGTCAGGGGAGCTTGTTTTTTTTCCCCACGCCAGTGGGCCATGATCAGGGATGCATGCACTGTCCTGTCACCATTTGAGGAGGCCACGAGGATGGTGAGCAGTGACAGTGCATGCATCAGTGACACTGTCCCCCTTGTCCACCTGTTGGAGCACACGCTGCGTGGAATAATGGACAGAGCACTTGAGGCAGAACAGAGGAAGGAAGAGGAGGACTTCCTTAGCTCTCAAGGCCCCCTTTATCCAGACAGTGTTCCTGCGTGCCCGTCGATCACACAGGAAGAGGAGGAGGATTGTGTCAGTATGGAGGTGGAGCCTGGCACTCAGCAGCAGTCTTTAAGGGATCAGTCCCATGAAACACATGGACTTGTACGTGGCTGGGAGGAGGTGGCTGCAGACCATGTCATCCCTAGTGACCCAGAGGACTCCGGACCGAATGCCTCAGCAAACCTACGCTGCATGGCCTCCCTGATCCTGCAAAGCCTGTGTAAGGATCCTCATATTCGTGGTATCAAGGAGGGGGATCGTTACTGGCTGGCAACCCTCCTTGATCCACGTTACAAGGGTAAGGTTGCGGACCTTATCTTGCCGTCGCAGAGGGAGCAGAGGATGAAACATCTTCGGGAGGCCTTGCAGAAAGCTCTGTGCAACGCGTTCCCAGTGACTGGGAGGTTACAAACTCCTGTTTCTGGACAACATGTTGCTGAGGCTTCGGTCAGTCAAAGAAGGAGCGGTGGAGAAGGTGACCGTCTGACCGATGCGCTCAGACAATTTTTTAGTCCGCAGCCCAAAGGTATGATTGGTTCCAGCAACCATCGCCAGCGTCTGTTTTACATGGTGCAGGAATACCTAGGGGCAAGATCTGACTTGGACACCTTTCCCACCGAAAATCCTCTGGGTTACTGGGTCTTGAGGATGGATCACTGGCCAGAGCTTGCACAGTATGCAGTTGAGCTACTGGCCTGTCCTGCATCCAGCGTTCTTTCGGAACACACATTCAGTGCTGCTGGAGGCTTTGTAACCGATCACAGGGTGCGTCTGTCCACCGACTCGGTCGAACGACTGACCTTCATAAAAATGAATCAGTCTTGGATCACCACCAGCTACCAAGCACCTGATGCTGATGTAACCAAATAATTTTTTTTGAAATGTCAGATCCCTTCAAAGACTGCCTATGCTGATGCTAAGTGACTATCCTGTTATGCTGAGTAATTATCCTCTTCCTCCTCAATGATCTTGCTGATAGCTTGTAAGAACATTTTTGTTTCTGGGTGCCGCCACCAGTGCCTAAGGCCCATTTTTTAAGCCCCTGTTTAATAGGGGCATGTAATTACAATTTCTGATGCAATTCTTTGCAGCAGGGCTAGTTCCTGCGCTCCAACTAGAGTATCTGTGAGGGGTTGCAGTGTTGTGGCACCAGCACCAGTGCCTAAGGCCCAATTTTTCAGCCCCTGTTCAACAAGGGACATGTAATTAGAATTCTTGATCTAATATTTCACAGCAGGGCCCGTTTCTGCGCCCACCAAGATTAACTGTGAGGACTTACAGTGTTGTGGCACCAACACCACCACCACCACCAAAGGCCCAATTTTTCAGCCCCTGTTCAACAGGGGCATGTAATTACAATTCTTGATTGAATATTTCACAGCAGGGCACGTTTCTGCGCCCACCAAGATTAACTGTGAGGACTTACAGTGTTGTGGCACCAGCACCACCACCACCACCACCAAAGGCCCAATTTTTCAGCCCCTGTTCATCAGGGGCATGTAATTACAATTCTTGATCTAATATTTCACAGCAGGGCCCGTTCCAGGGCCCACCAAGAGTAACTGTTAAGACTTACAGTGTTGTGACACCAGCACCACCATTACCAAAGGCCCAATTTTTCTGGCCCTGTTCAACAGGGTCATGTAATTACAATTCTTGATCTAATATTTCACAGCAGGGCCCTGTGAGGGCTTACAGTGTTGAGGCCACAACAACACATAAGGCCCAAATTTCTGCTGAGTATATAGGGCAGGCCCCTACTTTCAAACATCCAATTTACAAACGACTCTCCTGTAAGAGTTACTATGGGAAAAACTTTTCTCCTTTCCACTGATGCTTTATCACCAATCCTTGTTTCACTAAAAACCCCAAATTTTCAAAAAACATTTGTCATTGGGACAAAAAGTGAGGTGAAATCTTCTGAAGAGGCGCACAGGCAGCAAAACAAATGTCACAGGGGTGATAACCCTTCCCTTTGTTTTCCAAAAAGCTTGAAATATATTTTTTGGCTGGAGCTAAACACGTTAAAAATGTACCAGTTCAAAATTACAAACAGATTCTACTTAACAACAAACCTAGAGTCCCTGTCTTGTTTGCACCGCCTGTACACTGCTGTTCAGAGTATATAAGGCCTGGGGGGCCCCACGCCTTTTCCTTTTTTTAATTTGGGTAAGGGGTTCCCCTTAATATCCATACAAGACCCAAAGGGCCTGGTAATGGACTGGGGGGGTACCCATGCCGTTTGTCTCACTGATTTTCATCCATATGGCTAGGACCCGACATTACATTAAAGCCGCAAGCAGTTTTAAATGACTTTTTTTCCTTTAAAAATGTAATTTTGTGCAGGGACTGTTCTAAGCACGGGAAACACGTGCCACTTTACAGGCATACTATAGACACCCCCCAGGTATGATATTTTTTACTTTAAGCATCATTAAAATCACTGCTCCCGAAAAAACGGCAGTTTTTAAAAGTTTTTTTTTTAATTGATACATGTCTCCTGGGGCAGGACTCAGGTCCCCAAACCCTTTTTAGGACAATACCATGAAAATTAGCCTTTAAAATGAGCACTTTTGATTTCAAACGTTCGAGTCCCATAGACGTCAATGGGGTTCTAATGTTCGTGCAAATTTTCGGTCCGTTCTTTCTCATGATAACCATTTAGAAGGGTTTTCAATGTGTTTATATGCAGACTGCACAGGGAAGTTTGCAAGACGGGCAGTGTTGGTTTGGCAAGTAGGGATGAGCCCGATGTTCGAGTCTGTTTGCCTGTTCGCCGAATAGCGAACAATTTGGGGTGTTCACGGGAAAATACGAAAGCCGCGGAACACCCTTTAAAAGTCTATGAGAGAAATCAAAAGTGCTATTTTAAAGGCTTATATGCATGGTATTGTCATAAAAAGTGTTTGGGGACCTGGGTCTTGCATCAATGCAAAAAAAAGTTTTAAAAACGTCCGTTTTTTCAGGAGCAGTGATTTTAACCAGTTCCCAACTGGCTCATGCCGATGTACGTCAGCAGAATGGCACAGCTGGGCAAATGGGCGTACCCGTACGTCCCTTTGAATTTGCCGCTGTGCGATTGCGTGGGCGCCGCCAGTGGCGCGCGTGCACCGGCCGGGAGCTCTGTGAGTTGGGTCGGGGGTGCTGCGGACTCGATCGCCGTGGGGATACCCGCGATCGCCTCACAGAGAGGACAAACGGGAGATGCTAATGTAAACAAGCATCTCCCCATTCTGCCTAGTGACAGTGTCACTGATCTCTGCTCCCTGTGATCAGGAGCAGAGATCAGTGACGTGTCACACGTAGCCATGCCCCCCCCACAGTTAGAAACACTCCCCAGGACATACTTAACCCTTACACTGCCCCCTAGTGGTTAACCCCTTCACTGCCAGTGTCATTTAAAGAGGAATCAGTGCAGAGTATGAACAGAGATCTGTCATCTCCCCTACACAGTCCCCTCCCCCCTTCAGTTAGAACACACACTAGGGAACACAATTAACCCCTTGATCGCCCCCTAGTGTTAACCCCTTCTCTGTCAGGTGACATTTTTACAGTAATCAATGCATTAGTATAGCACTGATTGCTGTATAAATGACAGTGGTCCCAAAAATGTGTCAAAAATGTCCGATGTGTCCGCCATAATGTCGCAGTCACGATAAAAATCACTGATCGCAGCCATTACTAGTAAAAAAAAAATAATAATAAAAATGCCATAAAACTATCCCCTATTTTGTAAACGCTATAACTTTTGTGCAAACCAATCAATAAACGCTTATTGCATTTTTTTTTTTACTAAAAACATGTAGAAGAATATGTATCAGACTAAAATGAGGAAAGAAAATGTTTTTTTAAATATTTTTTGGGGATATTTATTATAGCAAAAAGTCAAAAATAATGCGTTTTTTTCAAAATTGTTGGTATTTTTTTGTTTATAGAGCAAAAAATAAAAACCGCAGAGGCGATCAAATATCACCAAAAGAAAGCTCTATTTGTGGGGGAAAAAGGACAGCAATTTTGTTTGGGAGCCACGTCGCATTACTGCGCAATTGTCAGTTCAAGCGACGCAGTGCCGAATCGCAAAAAGTGCTCTGGTCAGGAAGGGGGTAAATTCTTCCGGGGCTGATGTGGTTAATAATGCGTAAAGTGAAACAATAAAAGTGAAATATTCCTTTAAATTTTATACCTGGGGGTGTCTACAGTATGCCTGTAAAGTGGCGCATGTTTACCGTGTTTAGGACAGTTTGAGAGCAAAATTACATTTCTAAAGGAAAAAAAGTCATTTAAAACTACTCGCATCTATCATGGATTGTCGGTCCCGGCAATATAGATAAAAGAAGTCATTGAAAAAAAACGGCAGTCCATTACCAGTCCCTTTGGGTCTGGTATGAATATTAAGGGGAACCCCGAACCATAATTAAAAAAAAAAAATTGTTTGGGGGTCCCCCAAAAATTCATACCAGACCCTTACCCAAGCATGCAACCTGGCAGGCCGCAGGAAAAGAGGGGGGGACGAGAGAGCGCCCCCCCCTGAACCGTACCAGGCCACATGCCCTCAACATGGGGAGGGTGCTTTGAGGTAGCCACATTATTTATATAATACATTATTTTTTAATAAAGGACTTGTCCCAAGCCTTGTCTTGTCATTTTTACCATTTTGACACTTTTTTGTGAAATGGTAGGGGTACATTTGTACCCCATTACCATTTTACATAGGGGGGAGGCCAGGATCTGGTGGTCCCCTTGTTAAAAGGGGCTTCCAGATTCCGATAAGCCCCCCACCCACAGACCCCCACAACCACCGGGCAAGGGTCGTGGGGATGAGGCCCTTGTCCCCAGCAACATGGGGACAAGGTGCTTTGAGGGGCTATCCCAAAGCACCCTCCCCATGTTGAGGGCATGTGGCCTGGTACGGTTCAGGAGGGGGGGCGCTCTCTCATCCCCCCTCTTTTCTTGCGGCCTGCCAGGTTGCGTGCTCAGATAAGGGTCTGGTATGGATTTTTGGGGGGACCCCACGCCATTTGTTTTTAAATTTTGGCGCGGGGTTCCCCTTAAAATCAGGTCTGGTATGGATTTTGAGGGGGACCGCCAAGCCATTTTTTTTTAATTTTGGTGCAGGGTTCCCCTTAATATTCATACCAGACCTGAAGGGCCTGGTATGAAATTTGGGGGGACCCCCACGCAATTTTAAAAAAAAAATTTGGTTCAGGGTTCCCCTTAATATTCATACCAGACCCAAAGGGACTGGTAATGGACTGGGGGGATCCCATGCCGTTTTTTTCAATGACTTATTTTATCTGTATTGCCGGGACCGACAATTCATGATAGCCGCCAGTTTTAAATGACTTTTTTCCTTTAGAAAAGTAATTTTGATCTCGGACTGTTCTAAACACGGGAAACATGCACCACTTTACAGACATACTATAGACACCCCCCGGGTACGAAATTCAAAGGAATATTTCACTTTTTTGTTTCACTTTAAGCATTATTAAAATCACTGCTCCCGAAAAAACGGCCGTTTTTAAAACTTTTTTTTGCATTGATACATGTCCCCTGGGGCAGGACCCATGTCCCCAAATACTTTTTATGACAATAACTTGCATATAAGCCTTTAAAATAAGCACTTTTGATTATTCATGTTCGTATCCCATAGACTTTAACGGTCTTCGCGTGTTCAAACTACCGTATTTATCGGCGTATAACACGCACAGGTGTATAACACGCAGATTAACTTTAAGAGGGAAGTTTCAGGGAAAAAAAAATAAATTTTAAATAAGGAACTTTGAAGCAAAATAAGGGTCAGTGCCCATCTGCAGTCTCACCATTGCCACCAATGCAGCCCCATCAATGCCCATCTGCAGTCTCACAAGTGCCATCAATGCAACCTCATCAATCCACATCAATGCAGCAGCCTCACCATTGCCATCAATGCAGCAGCCTCACCATTGCCATCAGTGCAGCCTGATTGATGCCCATTTGCAGCCTAGAGGGGACAGGGAGGGGGGCGGGACGAGCGCCGAAAGATTATATACAGTGAGAATCTCCTATGATAGACAGAACAGTGGTCCAATGGCGGCCCAGGAGATGGGACTTCCTATTACAGAGGCCGCCAAGTAAACAGGAGATTCTCACTGTATGTAATCTGACAGCGCTCATCCCGCCCCCCTCCCTGTCCCCTCCGAGGCATCTAAAATTGAAGTATTGGCGTATAACACGCACATACTATTTGCACCCAATTTTTAGGGTGAAAAAGTGAGTGTTATACGCCAATAAATACAGTAATTTTTTGCCTGTTCGCATGTTCTGCTGCGAACCGAACCGGAGGGTGTTCAGCTCATCCTATTGGCAAGCATGTGAGTCTGCATGGGACAGCAAAAGAGTATTGAAGCTAGGGCTACTTTTTTTACTACTGCTGGAAATTTGTTCTAATAATTTTGCTCAAGCTAGACTTGAGCTTTAAAGGAACATGCCTGAGAGACACTGATGGGTCAGCTGCTTTTAGGACCCATTTACATTAAGTTATGTATTAAGGCAGCCCATTCATTTGAGTAGGCTGCCTAACACTCTAAAAAAGGTGTGTAGGCAGGTGCAGTCTACTTTTTCCACTGCAGGTGACGCTCTTCCGCAGCACTACCAAAGCTGGAGAGGAAGTCAAGGGTAACACAGTTCCTCTATGGTTTCCTGGGTCACTGGGGAAGCACCCAAATGGATGCTTATGCCCCATGTGACTCCAGCAGCCTGGAGTCAGGCACAGCCTGGCACAGCCTGGAGTCAGGCACAGCTCCATGGTTTGGCGTGCTTTTTGTGAGTTGTTAGGGTAGGGACAGGTACCCCGCCTGTTAGGGACAGTCCTAATGGTAGGGAAAGGTTCCTGACTAGGAGAGAAAGCATAGGGTCACAACTCCTTTGGACATCTTCCCACTTGGGCATTGGACGGCCAGGTCGCATTCTCTTAACAGATGCTGTCAATCCGGCTGATACCTGTCATCTTCCCATCGTTGGAATTCATGAGTATACCTGGTTGAGCATGACCCCCCCCCCAAGTTGTTCTGAACTGCCATTACTTTGATAAAAGTTTTCTATTGCACTTGCCTGTTTGAGTTTCTGCCGCTGCACATGCTGCACCAAACCTACAGGTGCATACACTATTTTGAACAACTCAGCACACCATGTGCTTGCTTTACCATGCAGTGTGGTGCACTGCAACACAGGTGAATGGCACCACTGCGCCCTAATGCATATAATGCATTACCGCAATGCAACAATGTGATCCAAAGCTAAGGATTTTTTTTATTTTAGGTTTCAGCCACACTTTAAGTAAATAAAAATAAACCAAGCCTCATCCAGTACTGACCTCCAGCAGTTGTGTACTGCAACCTTACCTGTTCCGTATTTCGGGTAAACTCTGGCACTGCTGTAATGATTCTGCCCGAGTCATATTAAAGCTCCTTCAGGGAAAATAGAATCTCCCGACATACCGCAATTGACAAGGTAGCAATTATTTCTTTGCTTTTAAGTAATAATCACATATTTATTTGCATTTTATTATCATTTTTCTTCCCAAGTATTAAATAATTTTTCTCAGGCTAAGAAGATTTATCTATTATGAGCACTACAATTTATAACAGCCCATACATCCCATTTCTGATGATAATGTGGAAGGCGATTGTGAGCTGCTTGTTATAGGAGAATGCAGCAGATAATGGGTTGCCATTTCACACACACTGCGTGTTTTCATGTGCCTGAGATTATGTGTGGAGTAAAGCTATTATCTTACAGGCTTAGTGCCTTCTGTGTCTATTCACATCCTTCCTCTAACATCTCCATTCTTGTTTTATTCTTTCTTTTGTGCATATGAAGTAGGTACTTATAGTACATGATGAAACATCTTTAGCTAAATATGAACATCAAAAGCGATCCTTTAAAATCCAGCAGCAGACACCAGGGCCATCTTTAATATTATTTGGGCCCTGGGCAAACATTTTCTTAAACCCCCCCATGCAATTTTGCTCTCCACCTGCTCTGAGTCTACAATAAATAGCAGCTAGACTCAAAATCAGTTCAGCTGCTTGAGGTTACAGCACACATTATGGCTCACTTATTATTTGCTAGAGGTTACAGCACATGACTTCTGCTTGTTGATTGGTTGCTAGAGATTACTGTACATCAATACTGCTCTCTGATTGGTTGCTAGAGATTACTAGACATCCTTACCACTCACCAATTTGTTTGCTAAAGGTTACTGCACATTATTACTGCTTACTGATTGGTTGGTAGAGGTTACTGCATATCCTTACTGCTCAATGATTGGTTGCAAGAGGTTAGTGCATATCATTACTTCTCACTGATTGGTTGCTAATGGTTACAGCACATCATCTGCTGAACACCATGGACTGGGGAGGTGAGGGGACCCATAAATAGACAGAAAAATCCGAGGGATTCTAGGACTTCTGAGATCAGTGGCAATGCTGGGGGGGGGGGGGGTGATCATTGGCAATGCTGGGGGGTTGATGGGACCAGTGGCAGTAGTGGGAGGATGGGATTAGTTAGGAGGCAGTACACTGCGGCAAATCCTGAATCATGTAGAGCAAAGCTGAAAATCTTTGACAAGTATATAGTGGGGAATTCTACACTGACCACCAATGTAATGGGGAATTTACAATGACCTCCAATGTGAGGGGGGATTTACACTGACCACCAATGTGAGGGGGAATTTACAATGACCAATGTGAGGGGGATTTACAATGACCACCAGTGTGAGGGGGGATTTACACTGACCACCAATGTGAGGGGGAATTTGAACTGGCCACCTTGTATTGGGTGATTTTACGTCACCCACCAATATAAAGAGGGATTTCTACACTGACACCAATATAATAGGAGTATTTACACCAACCACCAGTGTAAGAGGGAATATACAATGACCTCCATGTAAGGGGGGATTTATACTGACAACCATGGTTGAGGAGATTTGTACTGACCGCCAATGTAAAGGGGGATTTACACTGACCACCAGTGTAAGGGCAAATCTGTGCTTACCACTAATAACTGATTTACACTGACTACCAATGTAAGGGGTCCTTCACACTGGCCACTAGTGTGAATGAAAGGATTGTATACCAAACCCCAATGTAATGAGAAGATTTACTCTGACCTCCAATGTAACTGAGACATTTAGCCTGTTTTCACATTTGTGTGTGTCGGGCACGCATGCAAAATCGCTTTCCTGACACCACAGAAACAGCTGCTTAGGGCCCCAAAACAATGAAGCAGATGCCCCTTTTGCCCTGCCTTAAAGACGGCCCTGAGCATCACAGACAATTTATTCAATCTGTTCTTGCTATTTTGTTTTTCATTAAATATGCAACTACTGGCTTTAGTTTTTCTTTAAATTTGTGTACCCGCACCAGGCTCAGAAAGTGCCAAAGAGTCTGGCGCCGATTAATAGTGTGGGGGGGGGGTGTTTTAAAGGGATTGTCAATGTTTTTAAAGCGCAACACTGGCCCAGTATAAGCCTATCTTTGCTGCAACCTTTGACTGTTCCATTGCTTAGTTAGAGCTGTCAATAAATACCCAGAGCATTCAGGTATAGGAGAGCGCATAACCTCTGTCTTTAATAGATTTCCCAGGTCTAAGTTGGCATTTGCCAGGCCCAAACGTGATCATGTGACATTGTTCTTTCCCACTTATATGTCATTTTTATTGTTGTATTGAATTGTTTCCAGTTGCCTTTAACTAATGTATGCTGATATCTAGTGGCACCTTTGGGCGATTACAACTTGATTACATTTGGTATCTCCCTCTGTCCTCCCCCCGTTTTAGTGCTAGTTAGTTCAGTCCTAGCTAGAACATCCCTGTTTCTTGTATGTTCATTCTGTAGCCAAGTGCTTGGTTAAAGACAGAGTGTGGTTTAGGACACTGTGCTCCAGTGTTCTCTGTGCTCTCAATGGACTTTAGCCGAATGGGTTAACACTATCTCACCTCCATCCACCAGGGGGAGCTGTCAAAAAGAAGGAGCTCACACCTGTCCAGGAGTTTGCATGCTCTCCCTGTGCCTGCGTGGGTTTCCTCTGGTTGCTCTAGTTTCCTCCCACACTGCAAAGACATGCTGGTAGGTTAACTGGCTCCTGTCTAAACTGACCCTAATATACAGTTGTGCTCATAAGTTATACATACCCTGGCAGAATTTATGATTTCTTGGCCATTTTTGAATGATAACACAACAACTTTTCTTTCACTCATGGTTAGTGTTTGGCTGAAGCCATTTATTATCAATCAACTGTGTTTACTCTTTTTAAATCATAATGGCAACAGAAACTACCCAAATGACCCTGATCAATAGTTTACATACCCCAGTTCTTAATACCGTGTATTGCCCCCTTTAACATCAATGACAGCTTGAAATTTTTTGTGGCATTTGTGGATGAGGCTCTTTATCTTCTCAGTTGGTAAAGTTGCCCATTCCTCTTGGCAAGAAGCCTCCAGTTCCTGTAAATTCTTGGGCTGTCTTGCATGAACTTCATGTTTTGAGATCTCCCCAGAGTGGCTCAATGATATTGAGGTCAGGAGACTGAGATGGCCACTCCAGAACCTTCACTTTATTCTGTTATAGCCAAAGACAGGTCGACTTGGCCGTGTGTTTTGGATCATTGTCATGTTGGAATGTCCAAGTACATCCCATGCGCAGCTTCCTGGCTGATGAATGCAAATGTTCCTCCAGTATTTTTTGATAACATACTGCATTCATCTTGCTAACAATTTTGACCAAATTTGCTGTGTCTTTGTAGCTCACACATCCCCAAAACATCAGCGATCCACCTCCGTACCTTTCATCATAGACCTTGTTGGCTCCTCTCCAAATGTAACGTTTATGGTTGTGGCCAAAAAGCTCAATTTTGGTCTCATCACTCCAAATCACTTTGTGCCAGAAGGTTTGAGGCTTGTCTCTGTGCTGTTTTGCGTATTGTAAGTGGGATACTTTGTGGTATTTGCGTAGTAATGGCTTTCTTCTGGCGATTCAACCATGCAGCCAATCTTTCTTCAAGTGCCTCCTTATTGTGCATCTTGAAACAGCCACACCACATGTTTTCAGAGAGTCCTGTATTTCACCTGAAGTTATTTGTAGGTTTTTCTTTGCATCCCCAACAATTTTCCTGGCAGTTGTGGCTGAAATGTTAGTTGGTCTACCTGACCGTGGTTTGGTTTCAACAGAACCCCTCATTTTCCACTTCTTGATTAGAGTTTGAACACTGCTGATCGGCATTCTAAATTCCTTGGATATCTTTTTATATCCCTTTTCCTGTTTTATACAGTTCAACTACCTTTTTCTGCAGATCCTTTGACAATTCTTTTGCTTTCCCCACGAATCAGAATCCAGAAACGTCAGTACAGCACTGGATGAAAGATGCAAGGGTCTGTCAGGAGCCCAGAAACTCATTGACCTTTTATATACACACACTAATTACAAGCAAACAGATCACAGGTGATGATAGTTACCTTTAATCGCCATTCAAACTCCATTGTGTCAACTTGTGTGCATATTATCAGGCCAAAATCACCAGGGTATGTAAACTTTTAATCAGGGTCAATTGGGTAGTTTCTGTTGCCATTATGATTTAAAAAGAGTAAACACAGTTGATTGATAATAAATGGCTTCAGCCAAACACTAACCAGGAGTGAAAGAAATGTTTTTGTGTTATCATTAATAATCTCTGAAAAATGGCCAAGAAATCATAAATTCTGCCAGGGTATGTAAACTTATGAGCACAACTGTATGTATGCATGAATGTGAGTTTGTAAGCTCCTTGAGGGTAGGGACTGATGTGAATGCACAATCCATGTGTAAAGTGCTGCGTAAATTGACGGTGCTATATAATTAGCTGTAATAAATAACAAATAAATAAATATGTGATTTGATGGTTGGCCACACTGAATCATGGGAGATGAAGTTCAGGAAATAAATTTTACTATGGCAGTTTATGGACTATTGGCATACAATTCTCAATGCAAGCTGGATATAAAAGAGAGAGAGAGCTCTATTTTCACAGGCTGAATACTGAGGGATTTTCATTTGCTACGAGAAGACTGAGGTGTGCACATTGCTTCTCCTATGTGCACATCAATTTGCTACAAGTCTGCAACCATGTGCTAAAGACTGGAGTCGCTCCAAGCAGAACCAGAAGTGAGCAGACATCTGAACAGCGTGACCTCTGTTGTTGTATCACTGGGACTGGTGAGAGGAAACTGCTTCCATTATCTTGTTGCTGCTAACAGGGACTGAGCACATAGGGACTGACCATCTAAGTAGCAGCATTATTTACTGCATGGAGACTTTACGGGGATTGTACTCATGTGCACTACTGTAAAGATTGGGCCCCAATGCTAGTTGGCTGAAGAACTACGACTGATTTTGTGGATTACCAGGTTTACTTTAATTTAGCTGCATAGACCTCCATTCTATGCTGCTATAGCCTAGTGAGCATATTGTCTAGTGAACTGTGATTGACTTAATCCTTTACTTACTCATTTATGTACATATTGCTATTTACAGTAACCTGTAATGAAATGTTGGGTTCATTTACCACTAGCCAGTCTGATGTTTGCTTTTTGATACGGAAACTTAATTGTATACAGGGTATCTATATTTTTGCTCCCAGTAGCAGTGCAGTATCAAGACTAAGGCTACTTTCACACTGTAGCCGCTCCGCGTCATCGGCAAAGCACTGCTAATTTTAGCCTCCTCTATACTGCAATAACCTGAAGTAAAATTGTGTTGTATTCAACCTCTGTGTCTTATTGAAGAGTTAGGCTCCATTCACACTTGTGCGATTTCCAAGTTGCATCCAAGTTGCACTACATAATAGCACTTAAAATAGGACCAAAAATGGATTGCAGTAGTGTGAACCTAACCTCAAGCTGCCTGTGGATGATACCAAGTCATCAGGTAATCACACTGTCTGGAAAGAGTGGGTCTAAGGAATTAAAGCAATGCTTTAAATGGCACTTGAAACATACCAGAGAGAAAGAGGGTAGGTTTGAAACAGGAAAGTGTACCAGCTGACACGGAGCTTACACAGGGTTTGGACTGCAGAGGAATGGAGTAGTGGGATGACACAGGGATGGTGAGTAGAAGTGGGTCAGGGAATGGGATAAAGTTTTAATGTGTCAAATTATTCCTGGCTGGATCTGTGAATGTCCAGCAGAACATCCTGACAGTGTGCAAAGATGCCACCACATACTTTGGGAGAAGCCTATTGGAGAAGACCCAGGCTGTACAGCCAGTAGCTGGATGTATAGAGCAAAGGTCAGACTCGGAAACAAGTAGCAGGGAGTGGGAGAGGAGGGTGATTTTGTGGCAGTTGTCTCTGCAATTCATATGAATGAATAGCAGAGTTACAGAAATAAAGATCCTAGGCCACAGTCTAAATAGCCTAGTATGAAATCTGTCCTCCTCTGGCGATAACACTGTCAGATGCAGTAAAACTTTAAAAAGTGCAAAGTGACTGAGTCTCTATAAGTAACAAGTGTTTTTTTTTTGTTTTTTTTGGCATTTACATTGTCGAGGGACATACAGGCTGTTGCCCACATATGGTGCCCATTATTACGCCTTGTGTGCTGGGATGATATATTTTAGAGAACGAAAAACTTCCTTCAACCAATGGTTATTTTTAGTAAACTGGGCCGTGGATCAACTGAAATTAGCAGACTGCCTTCTATGATTCCATCCAATCCAGGTTCGATATTAAACCTGTAGAACCATTTCCTCATCTTTATACATGGCACGATCGGAGTGTCTTGGTTTATTAGGTAGAAGAGGCTTCCATTCTTAAAAGTTTCTTATATTCAGTGGAGCATTTGTGTACATGGTAGGTGTAATTAATTAATTAATTAATTAATAAGCATGCAGCTTTTGTTCTGTAGTAATGCAGAATGTGTGGCAAACATAGGCTTTGGACTGGATCAACCAAGGTGGGTCTTCTTAAAGTAAACTCCCATGTATGATTTTTACCCAGTAAACCTATTAAAGGCTTACCTATAGGTAATGTAAATATCTCCCAAACTTGCACCATTTAGGAGATATTTACTTTAGAGGCAGCCAGCGACATCACTGCAGGCCCTCACCTGCCATGAACATAAAAAAAAAAAAGAAACAAGCGTCGAGGGTCATAGCTCGGTGACAAGCTGACACAGCAGCAGACTGAGAGGTTGAGCTCACAGTGCCTCTCACTTCTTGTCAGAGGCACTGAGCTCAATGAACAGCTTGGAGTCTTGGACCAATAGTAAAGTACCACTGGTTCCAGCTGTCAAATAAAAATGCTTCAGTGGAGGCACGTCTCTCACTGCAGTGTCATAGAAGGTGCATGTGTCTAAAAGTCAATTGCTCCCTTCCAGCCCAGGCCTCTTAAAAGGGTTGTTTTTTCACTTTAATGAACCCCCCAGCCCCTCCGTTTTACTCACCTGAGTCCCGTAATTCCCATGCCGGAGACGCGCTCTTCCCCTCTGCCCGTTGTCTCGGCTTTTGATTGGATAGATTGATAGCAGCACAGGCATTGGCTCCCGCTGCTGTCAATCAAATCCAATTACATGGGCACCGGGGGGCAGGGCCGAGTCTGGCATTCTGTGTCTATGGACGCAAATGCTGGACTCGGGAGTGCGCCTGCAAGGTAACCCCCCGGGAGAGCGCTTCTCCTAGGGGGTTATACTATGCGGGGAGGAGCTACCAGCGCCTCCGTGGGACCCCATAATTCGAGGATCGGGGCCACTCTGTGCAAAACTAACTGCTTGTTCATTTGTTATTTAAAAAAACAAAAACAAAAAAAAAAAAAACTTAGCTTTACAATCACTTTAATTACAAAGTAAAAACATGTGTTTATGGGTATTTACCCATAATCCCATGTTTTTCTCATACAGTTAAGAGGGAGAAACTGATTCTGTTGAAAAGGTACTGTTATATTCAAGCTAAATAATATATTTATATGCTATATGTTATAACATAATAATTTATTATTACTCTATTTACTGTGAAATTACTGGTTGGAAGTTATAACTTCAAACTTCTGTAATTTGTCTGTTAAGCCACCTGCTTGAGTACAGATTTCGAAAATATAGTAATTACCTTAAAAACAATATATAATAATTATTTGTATATTACTTACTCATGGTAATTAACCCCTTGCCACAATTTTTACAGGTTACATGTTCAGAGTTACAGAGGAGGTCTAGTGCTAAAATTATTGCTCTCGCTCTAACGTTCGCGGCGTATGTAACCTGTGTGTATCTGGCTCTGATACTAGCCAGTGCCTCACCAGCCACTGACCTCACCGCACGTCCCTGCAACACTGGGGCAGGGACGTTCCTTCAGAAGCGTGGTATAAACAGCGACTCCTGTGCTCCAGCTTGGCCAATCAGATAGACAAAGCCCGCAAACTAGGAAAGAAGACTGGGTGAAGATGGAAGCGCCTTCAGCAGTGACAGCGCATCATTGGAGGGCTTTGTTTTCAGGTAAGTCTGTCATAATGTGCTAGTATGCAATGTATACTAACACATTATGACTTAAACTGCCTGGACAAAATTTTTATTTATTTTTTGGATGCGGTTTACTACCACTTTAAAAATGATTGGGGCCTTGCTAATAAAATCAGTTAGATGTTATTTAAAAATGGGGAATGTTTAAAAGTGGTTGGTAACTGCAAATTTAACAGTGGCTGTATTATAAATGTGGCAAATGTTACCTGTAAGTCCACATTTTGGGCACATGTTGGGCAAATAGCTGAAAATGTGTTTTGATCAGATGACAGTGTAGGTAAATCTGGCTGATGAATGTGTTTTACATGCAACAAATGAGGCAAGGCATATTTAAGATTAAAAACACATCCTGAATTCCAGCCAAAAAAAATCCATCGTGAAGGAACTGATATATAAAAAAATATGCCATGATAAAAAATGAAATCTTTGTTTCCTATAGCAATCATACAGAATCATTTGTATCTATATATCTAAATTTCAGAAATTACATTTCTGAAATTTATTGTCCTGATTGGTTCCTATGGACAATAAGAATTTCTTTTTTATAACACACTATTCATACTTCAGACCCAATTGGGCTGATTCTTAAAAAATAGAGAAAGGAAAATGAGCACGAAACTGGAGTTGTTGCCCATAATAGACAATCATTTATGTTAAATTGTCCCATCGAATGAAAGGTGAGCCCTGTTTTCAAGCTGTTAGCAACAACTCCTGTTTAGTTTGCTTTCTTTTCTCCAGTTTATATAAATCGCCTATAATATGCTGAGTGAATGCACAATAAAGGATAAGTTCTCCTTTGGGGACATGTTACACCTGATTTAAGGGTGGAACATGTAACATGGTCCCAGTGCTGGAGTCGCCGCTCGCTCATCGCTGGTGCAATGCTTTCTAGGCTCTTGCAACAAAAAATAATACATTATCTGCAAAAAAAATGTGCATTTATAATTTTTTTTAAAAAGTTGAACTTATCCTTTAAAGCCTAAGTTTAGCTAAAACAAAAAAACTGAAAAATCAGCACAGGGGACATCACTTACAGTCAGTAGGATGTGTCCCTTGTGCTGTACTACAACTTCTACATATGAAAAGCAATCTCTGAATGGAGGATGGGTGCATGATTAATAGCTCTACCCTCTCCATTCAGAGATTCCATTTCATTCGTAAAAACTGTACGGCCTCTATGAATGACGTAACTGGGTGGAAAGGGTAGGTATAGTTGGGCTCTCTTTATGAGAGCCTGTGACAGTCCCTTAATTCTATTACCCTTCCCTTACTGTGACTGGGTGAGGGGGCATGAATGGAGGAAGATTTCTACTACCAGAAAAGGAATCGGTGCAAGGGACACATCCTACTGACTGTAAGTTACGCTCCTTGTGCTAATTTCTCCCTCTTTTTTTGTATTTATTTGTTTTAACTACACTTTGGCTTTAACCACTTGCCGACCAGCTGGTGCAGTTGTACTGCGGCAGAATGGCATGGCTGGGCGAAACAAGGTTATGTTACGTTGCTTCGTCCTGTGGCCACTAGGGGCGTGCACGTGCTCCCCCTGCTCGCACACGGAGCCGATGCAAGTGCCCGGTGGTCGCGATCACCACCGCGCTCCCGCGATCGCTCGGGGAACACCGAAAACCGGGATCTGTGTGTGTAAACACACAGTTTCCGGTTCTCTGAGGGGAAAAGAGACAGATCGTCTGTTCATACAGAGTATGAACAAAGATCTGTCATCTCCCCTACACAGTCCCCTCCCCCCTTCAGTTAGAACACACACTAGGGAACACAATTAACCCCTTGATCGCCCCCTAGTGTTAGCCCCTTCTCTGCCAGGTGACATTGTTACAGTAATCAATGCATTAGTATAGCACTGATTGCTGTATAAATGACAGTGGTCCCAAAAATGTGTCAAAAATGTCCGATGTGTCTGCCATAATGTCGCTGTCCCGATAAAAATCGCAGATCGCTGCCTTTACTAGAAAAAAAAGAAAAAAAAATAATAAAAATGCCATAAAACTATCCCCTATTTTGTAGACGCTAAAACTTTTGTGCAAACCAATCAATATACGCTTATTGCGATTTTTTTTTACCAAATATATGTAGAAGAATAGATATCGGCCTAAACTGAGGAAACATTTTTTTTTATATATTTTTGGGGGATATTTATTATAACAAAAAGTAAAAAATATTACATTTTTTTCTAAATTGTCGCTCTTTTTTTGTTTATAGCGCAAAAAATAAAAACCACAGAGGTGATCAAATACCACCAAAAGAAAGCTCTATTTGTGGGAAAAAAAGGACATCAATTTTGTTTGGGTGGAACGTCGCACGACCGCGCAATTGTCAGTTAAAGCGACACAGTGCCGAATCGCAAAAAGTGCTCTGGTCAGGAAGGGGGTAAAATTTTCCGGGGCTGAAGCGGTTTGCTTGTTTTTGTCTAGAGCAGGGGTCTCCAAACTTTCTAAACAAAGAGCTGTATTGACTGTCTTTCAGACTTTAGGGAGGCCAGACTGTGGCCATCAGGAGTAGAAAGGGCCCCCAACATCAGTGGCAAAGAAGAATGCCCCATCTTAGGTGTCAGTGGGAGGACTAGTGCACCATCATTGGTGTCATTGAGAGGAATTGTGTCCCATTGTGTCATTAGGCCCCATTATTGATGTCATTGGGAAAAAATGTGCCCCATCCTTGGAGTCATTGGGCCCACTTTTTGGTGTCATTGGGAGAAATTGTTCACCATCATTGGTGCCATTGGGAGAAATTGTGCCCCATCATTGGTGTCATTGGGTTCAATTGTTGGTGTCACTGGGAGGAATAGTGTCCCATCATTGGTGTTATTGGCCCCCATGTTGGTGTCATTGGGAGAAAATGTACCCCAACATTGCTGTCCTTGTGAGAAATTGTGCCCCATCGTTGGTGTTAGTGGAAGGAATTGAGCCCCATCGTTGGTGTCAGTGGAGGGAATTACGCCCCTTAATTGGTGTTACTAGGGGGAATTATGCCCCATTGCTGATATCATTGGATGAAATAGTGCTCCAAGGGCCGGATAAAAGCAAGCAAAGGCTGGCATCTGGCCCCCGGGCTGCAGTTTGGAGACCACTGGTCTAGAGTACTGTCTAGAGTACTGTAAAAAAACAGTTTCTTAACTTATTTCTTGTTACTACAGGATCCTCCTCTGTGTGCGACTAGTCCCCCAAAGATTCCCTTCAGTGATCCATCTGTTGGTCGCACTCTGACATCATAATCAGTAGTCCTGTGGTGTAAGTGGGGCCGTTGGCTGCTGGGGGAATGAGGAATAAGGTAAGTAAAGCTGCTCTTTTATGTCGCGTACACACGGTCGGACTTTTCGATCGGACTGGTCCGACGGACCAAATCCGGCGGACAATTTGACCGTGTGTGGGCTTCATCGGACCTGCAGCGGACTTTTTCGGGCGAAAATCTGACGAACTTTAGATTTGGAACATGCTTCGAATCTTTCCGACGGACTCGAGTCCGGTCGAAAAATCCGCTCGTCTGTATGCTAGTCCGACGGACAAAAACCAACGCTAGAGCAGCTATTGGCTACTGGCTATCAACTTCCTTATTTTAGTCCGGTGTACGTCATCACGTACGAATCCGTCATACTTTTGTGTGATCGTATGTAGGCAAGTCCGTTCGTTAGAATGTCCGCCAAAAGTCCGACAAAAGTCTGTCGGACGGGCTGTCGGACTTTGGTAGCCGACCGTGTGTACGCGGCATTAGGGTTCCTTAGACAAAACAAGCATTTACTCTTGCAGTTTGGAGAGAACCCCTCTATAGGATTGTTTTGTAACCTCCTTGGAATTCAAGCGGTATTAAACCCAAATGTAAACAATTATTATATTGCAATTCATAGATGTGATGGCTGCAATATTTTTCTTTATTAGGCTTTCTTTCCTTCATTTGTACATGGTGATCCAGACAGTAAATCTGTTATTTTTTTTAACAGAACACGCTGTTCTTCAGATGTAGCAGTTACAGTGTTGAGACAAACCATTTAACACTGACAGGGTCGCTTACAATAATCAGCTGTTATTTATTTATGTAAAACCTTTATCCCAAATAGAACCAAACTTTTTACTGTAACTGCGCATAAAGTGTTAGCTGGAGTTTGGCTTCAATTTGTTTAGTGTATCTAAATCTGCTAGTACATCCAGCACTCCCGTCCCACCCAATTAACAAGGCTGCTGTCCAAAGGTGCCCCCCTGTGCTCCTTCATCCAAAGTGGATGCTTTCTAATACAGTAGGTGTGTTACTGTCCATTTCACCAGGTGAAAACTAAGAGGGGAAGCCTAAAAAAAAAAAGAAAACCAATGCAGCCAATGCATCAAATGACTGGTAAACAGAAATATATTACATTTTTTGTTTGGAGTTTAATACTGCTTTCAACTTTAAATGCAAAACACAGCAAATAATAAGAGGCATTATGAACATTTTTGATCAAATAAACCCTCCGGAGTGTAACCAGCTTGCTCTGGAGTAAAGGGATTAGATTATTATAAGCACAATTTCCACTTTCCACCCAGATGTGGGAGTACCAACTCCCAGGTAATCACTCATTACAATTTAACATGTGAATATTTCATTTTGTTTTGCAGCCTGTTCAGTCTTTCAATAAAATACACCCTGCTACTTTGTCACTTAAACTGTAGATGCAGCAATACCCTGCAGACAGGAGCTCTATGTCCATGCAGGATAAATGTAGTTTCAAAAAACCACGGAAAAATATAATTATGACTATAATTATTATTATTCATTTTCTACTGGAATTTCTAAAGCTTTTTCATATTGTGCAATGTCAATGAGGGAGAACATTTAGACAAAAGGAACAAACGAAAGAAAAGAATAGCTTTGCATATGAAGATCATTAACCACTTCAGCCCCGGAAGGTTTTACCCCCTTAACCTCCCTGGCGGTATGATTATTTCAGATTTTAGGTGCTGAAAGTGGTACAATTATTTTGCACAGAAATATGGCGTTTCATATTGTAGGCCTGTAATTCTTAGGAATAGTTCACTTAAATCTGTCCAAACAAGAGTCTAGTAGACATCCCGGGTATGATAAAGTTTGAAAAACGAAATAAAAAATTATAATATAATAAATAACTATAAATAATTAAAACACATAATAATATAATAATAATAAAAATTATATAATAATGTAATCAAATCAAAAACACTGAAATTTGCACAGTTGCAGAATTTTAGCTTTTATTACTTTTAGTGTTTGATGACGGATCTCCCCACAAATCACTATCGCTCAATTCTGCAAGTGATTATAATTTATTATCGCTTTTTTCTAGCTGGTCTAAAACCACTTTTGATGTAAAGGGACAGTTTTGGTTGCTATGGACAATCTCCAGTTTCCTGGCAGAAAGAACAGTTTTATATATATAAAACTGCATGCAGGACACTGGGCAGACCACTAGGGACAAAGGGGATGTGTAGTTATTTGATACAGTACTGTAATCTGTAAGATTACAGTATGCTGTATCTATACTATGTGTTTCACTTTTGAATTTACCGCCGAACTCCGTCCCCGTGCGTCGCAACGCTCGCAGGGAACGGAGCTCGGCACTGTGAATCGAGCGAGACACAGCGGCTCGCCGATCACAGCGGGGAGACATCGCAGGAACCAGGGGACAAGGTAAGTAATCTCTTCCTGGATCCTGCGATGCAAGCCCGAGTCTGGCTCGGGGATACCGCTTTTGGTATGTAAAATCCACCCCGAGCCAGACTCGGGAATACCGCCAGGGGGGTTAATGACCAGGCCATTTTTTCCGATACGGCACTGCGTCGCTTTAACTGATAATTGCGCAATCGCGCGACGCTGTACCCAAATAAAATTGATGTCCGTTTTTTCCAACAAATAGAGCTTTCTTTTGGTGGTATTCGAATTTCGGTTTTTATTTTTTGCTCTATAAACAAAAAAAGAACGACAGTTTTAAAAACAAACAAAACAATATTTTTTAGTTTCTGCTTTAAAACATATCCAATAAAAAAAAATAAAAAAATCGAATTTCTTCCTCAATTTAGGTCAATATGTATTCTGCTACATATTTTTGGTAAAAAAAATCCCAATAAACTTATATTGATTGGTTTGCGCAAAAGTTGTAGCGTCTACAATATAGGGGATATATTTATGGCATTTATTTATTCATTTTTTACTTGTAATGGCGGGGATCAGCGATTTTTAGCGGCACTGCGACATTGCGGCGGACAGATCAGACACCTAGCGGACACTTTTTTGGGAACCAGCGACATTATTACAATGATCAGTGCTAAAAATATGCATTGACATTGGCAGGGAAGGGGCTAACATCAGGGGCAATCAAAGGGTTAACTGTATTCCCTCAGTGTCATTGAGGGAACACATGCCTGACTGCATGGCAATCTGCTTGTTTACATCTGCAGACCGCCAATCTGTCTCTGCGAGGAGACCCCCCCCCCCCCCCCGTGGCTATTAACAAAATCATGTACATGTACAGGATATTGCTTAATAGAGCCGCCTTGCTGCAGTATATGTACGGCAGGCGGTCGGGAAGTGGTTAACCCCTTCTAGCCAGGGTCATTGATGTTATGAATTTGTATGCTGGGGTTGGTTTACTAAAACTGGAGAGTGCAAAATCTGGTGCAGCTGTGTGGTAGTGAATCAAGCTTCAATTAAACGTTGACAAAAAAAACTTGGAAGCTGATTGGTTTCTATGCACAGTTGCACCAGATTTTGCACTCTCCAGTTTTAGTAAATCAACCCCAGCACTGTGTTGTTGTGCTGAAACTAGCTGAAGATTTCATGATGGAGTATATCCATGAAAGGAGTCAAATCAATCCTCCTTTTGCAAATGTTAGCCTGTTGTACCTTGGTGATAGGTCATACAGGAAGGATCCTCTTCTCTGTCTATATCATGTTTCTGAACTTGTTTTTATATGTGATCTGTAATTTGCGTTCCTTGTATTATTTGATGTACCTGTACTGCATAAGAGGTTATCGCTTTATTAACCACTTACTGGGCACTTTCACCCCCTTCCTACCAAGGCCAATTTTCAGCTTTCAGCACCCTTGCACTTTGAATGACAAATGCACGCTGATGCAATAGCGCAACCATATGACAATTTTTTTCACACAAATAGAGCTTTCTTTTTGTGGTATTTAATAAACAAAAAAGACCAAAAATTGTGAAAAAAAAAAAAAAAATTTTTCTTAATTTCTGTCATAAAATTTAGCAAATAATCTATCTTCATAATTTTAGACCAAACTGTATTCTGCTACATTTCTTAGGCAAAAATAACCCAAATCACTGTATATTATTTAGTCTTGAGAAAAGTTATAGAGTCCACAAACTATGGTATATATCTGAAAATGTATCAATCCTGATGTACTGGCGATCTCATTTCTCGAGGCCCAAAAATGCCAGGACAGTACAAATATCAACCAAATGACCCCTTTTTGTAAAGTAGACAGTCAAAGGTATTTAGTAAGAGCCATGGCAGGTTTTTTGAAGTCGTAATTTTTTGGGAATATTTTTTTCACATTTTTTTTTTTTTTTTTACATACTGTCACCAGTGCAGTACAGAATCATCATAACTGGTGTGGTGGTGTTTAGGGACACTGACTGGTGACAGTATGTAAAAAAAAAAAAGAAAAACTTTTTTAAATATTTTTTTTTCCATTTTTTTCTTTTTTTTTATTTAATTTAATTTTTTTAACACACAGTAATCAGAGCAATACAGTATTATCATAGTAACTCTGTACTACTCTGGGGAAGTGATCAGGTTTGTTTTTTTTCAAATATTTAGACGGCTTATACCAGTGGATTTAACTGGTAGAAGCAAACATTTTTACTGAATGAAACTGATTCATTCAATCTTTACTATTGTAATTAGCTGCGATTGGCCACAGCTAATCACATGGTACAGATGAGCTGTCTGTCTGTACCATGTGATCACTGTGAACAAGCACAGCTAGCAATACAAATGTACACACTGAATGGCATGAAAGGAAGCCATCCATTGTGCGTAATTGTC
This sequence comes from Aquarana catesbeiana, assembly GCF_042186555.1. Lineage (NCBI taxonomy): Eukaryota > Metazoa > Chordata > Amphibia > Anura > Ranidae > Aquarana > Aquarana catesbeiana. The sequence continues at coordinate 499,152,028 of NC_133326.1, read as the reverse complement.
ATGTGATCTGCTGTGATAGGTCACATGGTACTGGCAGTGAGCTGGTACTCTGATCAGTCATCGACTGTGTCTGATGGACAAAGCTGGTGGCAGATTGCGCCAGATTGTGGACCATGTGGCACCCGAGGTGCATCCTGTGAAGTCGTCATATGAACAACAAATGCTCTGCCCAGCCGTCAATTTTCCACCCAGGCCGTGTGGGAAGTGGTTAATAAAGAATAAAAAGAAACCCAGACTTCATACCCTTTCCAGGAAAATCAAAACACTGCTCTGGAACTGTGAAATTATTATATCAATAGCAGGATACAACAAATTATTACGGTGATTTCACAAACTTTCACCCCTCCCATCATGTGCTTGGACAGTCACCATCTTCCTTGACACTTTTCATGGTGGTCCAGAGACAAAACATTTTTCCTTTTAATTGAGAAGTGAGGGGTTAGAACATCTGTCCATTTTTATTGCAATGTTCACGCTAGATAGATTTGCTTCTCTGTTTGTGCTGATGACCATTTGATCGAGACAGAAAGTGATGTAAAACACATTTTAGAGTTGTCACTAGAAATCTTCTAATGGGGACAGGAGGTTAGTTACTCTCACTTCTTTTTGCGATTTGTTTTGGATTTATTGAGGAAATACTAGCAGCAAAAGGAGAGATGACAAGAGTGTCCCTAGGTGGGCAATTTGCAGGCCTATAATGAACCTGTACTTAAAAATGTTCTGCACTGGCATCCACAGGCATCATACTGGTTGCGCAGTGGCATCGGCAGTGGGGGGCTGACAGTGGCTGGAGCTCTGAGTGGGTCTCGGTCATGCACAGTTTCGTTATTAGCCCGAGCGCCACCGCTGAGCGGGGACCGATCTGACCCGAGCACGGCCGAGTGACATAGCAGGTCTCGCCTTCTGGAACCTGCAGCGCCTATGATGGACGTCCCACTGGTCCAATGCGGGTAAAGCGGGACTTGTGACGTCCATCATAGGCGCTGCAGGCTCCAGAAAGTGGGAATTACAATGCGGCCGCCGCGCCACTGTGGGAAGATCCCCACTCGCCACTTGGGCGGGTGGCTCTCCTCTTCTGTTGTGTATCATGGCTCTGACTGCCTGGAGTGCCTGCTGTCTACTCTACGAGTGTGCCGCACACTACGGCTGAGCTGCAGGAGGAGGTCACGTCACCTGAAGTCTGGTGGTCAGGTAGGTCAGTGTATCATGTCAGTGTGGGTCAGTGTATGTCAGTGGAGGTCAGGTAGGTCAGTGTATGTCAGGTAGGTGAATGTATGTCAGGTAGGTCAGTGAGGTTCAGGTAGGTCAGTGTGGGTCAGATAGGTCAGTGTGTGTCAGGTAGGTGAGTGTAATGGTCAGTGTATGTCAGGTAGGTGAGTGTAATGGTCAGTGTGGGTCAGTGTATGTCAGGTAGGTGAGTGTAATGGTCAGTGTATGTAGGTGAGTGTAATGGTCAGTGTGGGTCAATGTATGTCAGGTAGGTCAGTGCGCGTCAGGTAGGTAACACACACCACCACCCCCCAGTGCTGGGCTCTGACCTCGGGCTGAAGCCCCTGTTTTTTTTACATCTAGCAATGCCCCTGCTGGTTGGGATTGGTAAAAATGTCCAGGGAATAATACTGACAAAACAACAACATGGCAACCCCCCAAACCTATAACGCATGTCAAAAAACAACAAACAAAAATTCCCGGCTCACTTACAAGCCAGTGTGCAACAAACCAAATTGTTAAATCAAGGGGTTTAGTTTGCACACATTTGCAAATACATGCATAAGCTGCAGTGGCCACGTCATGGCACCCCAGTATAGTGCAGTCCTAGTTCTATCATTTTGAGAGTCTCCTGAGTTGGAGCACATATACAGTATCTCACAAAAGTGAGTACACCCCTCACATTTTTGTAAATATTTTATTATATCTTTTCATGTGACAACACTGAAGAAATGACACTTTGCTACAATGTAAAGCAGTGAGTGTACAGATTGTATAACAGTGTAAATTTGCTGTCCCCTCAAAATAACTCAACACACAGCCATTCATGTCTAAACCGCTGGCAACAAAAGTGAGTACACTGCTAAGTGAAAATGTCCAAATTGGGCCCAAAGTGTCAATATTTTGTGTGGCCACCATTATTTTCCAGCACTGCCTTAACCCTCTTGTGCATGGAGTTCACCAGAGCTTGACAGGTTGCCACTGGAGTCCTCTTCCACTCCTCCATAATGACATCACGGAGCTGGTGTTTTTTTTTAGAGACCTTGCGCATCTCCACCTTCCGTTTGAAGATGCCCCACAGATGCTCAATAGGGTTTAGGTCTGGAGACATGCTTGGCCAGTCCATCACCTTTACCCTCAGCTTCTTTAGCAAGGCAGTGGTCGTCTTGGAGGTGTTTGGGGTCGTTATCATGTTGGAATACTGCCCTGCGACCTAGTCTCTGAAGGGAGGGGATCATGCTCTGCTTCAATATGTCACAGTACATGCCAAATTATTTTATCTTGGTCTCATCAGACAACAGTACATGGTTCCAGTAATCCATGTAATTAGTCTGCTTGTCTTCAGCAAACTGTTTGTGGGCTTTCTCATGCATCATCTTTAGAAGAGGCTTCCTTCTGGAACTACAGCCATGCAGACCAATTTGATGCAGTGTGCGGCGTATGGTTTGAGCACTGACAGGTTGACCCCCCACCCCCTCAACCTCTGCAGCAATCATGGCAGCACTCATACGTCCAGGGGCGGACTGACAACTCATGGGGCCCCCGGGCAATAGGGGCTCATGGGGCCCCCTTAGTCCCCACCCACCCACACACAAGCCACACCCTCACAAAGCCCCACGTATATATTGCACTGCTACATTACATGCATTGGTCACAGAATTTCTCTACTTCATGTTCAAAATAAATGTTTAAAGATTAAAGAAAAATAAACTCACTTTAACCACATACATTTACTGCAGGGCTGCGTCTCCTGTGAGCAGAATCACGTACAGGTACTTGATTCTGCACTTGCGGGTCTGCATGCTGTTTGACCTGCTGCCGCTGTGATTGGACACACCGAGAGCTAACCAGCGGGTCCGGAGGACCCCATGTCCGCCAGGCCCAGACGATCGTTTCCAACAGAGGCAGAACTGTGGTCTGCCTATGTAAACAAGTCCCCAGAGAGCCTCCCCTTACATCAGGGTCCCCAGAGAGCCTCCCCTTACATCAGGGTCCCCAGAGAGCCTCCCCTTACATCAGGGTCCCCAGAGAGCCTCCCCTTACATCAGGGTCCCCAGAGAGCCTCCCCTTACATCAGGGTCCCCAGAGAGCCTCCCCTTACATCAGGGTCCCCAGAGAACCTCCCCTTACATCAGGGTCCCCAGAGAGCCTCCTCCTTACATCAGGGTCCCCAGAGAGCCTCCCCTTACATCAGGGTCCCCAGAGAGCCTCCTCCTTACATCAGGGTCCCCAGAGAGCCTCCTCCTTACATCAGGGTCCCCAGAGAGCCCCCTCCTTACATCAGGGTCCCCAGAGAGCCCCCTCCTTACATCAAGGTCCCCAGAGACCCCCTCCTTACATCAGGGTCCCCAGAGAAACCCCCCATACATCAGGGTCCCCAGAGAGCCCCCCTTACATCAAGGTCTTCAGAGAGCCCCCCTTACATCAAGGTCCCCAGAGAGCCCCCCCATACATCAAGGTCTCCAGAGAGCCCCACATACATCAGGGTCCACTCCCCAGAGAGCCCCCCCATGCATCAGGGTCCCAGAGAGCCCCCCATAGATCCCCCCATAGATCTGGGTCCCCAGAGAGCCCCCAATAGATCTGGGTCCCCAGAGAGCCCCCCCCCATACATCAGGGTCCCCAGAGAGCCCCCCATACATCAGGGTCTCCAGAGAGCCCCCCCAAACATCAGGGTCCCCAGAGAGCCTCCTCCTTACATCAGGGTCCCCAGAGACCCTCCTCCTTACATCAGGGTTCCCAGAGAGTCCCCTCCTTACATCAGGGTCCCCAGAGAGCCCCCTCCTTACATCAGGGTCCCCAGAGAGCCCCCTCCTTACATCAAGGTCCCCAGAGAGCCCCCTCCTTACATCAGGGTCCCCAGAGAGCCCCCCTTACATCAGGGTCCCCAGAGAGCCCCCCCATACATCAAGGTCCCCAGAGAGCCCCCCCATACATCAAGGTCCCCAGAGAGCCCCCCCATACATCAAGGTCCCCAGAGAGCCCCCCCATACATCAAGGTCTCCAGAGAGCCCCCCCATACATCAAGGTCTCCAGGGAGCCCCACATACATCAGGGTCAACTCCCCAGAGAGCCCCCCTATACATCAGGGTCCCAGAGAGCCCCCCATAGATCTGGGTCCCCAGAGAGCCCCCCCATACATCAGGGTCCCCAGAGAGCCCCCCCCATACATCAGGGTCCCTAGAGAGCCCCCCATACATCAGGGTCCCCAGAGAGCCCCCCCATACATCAGGGTCCCCAGAGAGCCCCCCCCCATACATCAGGGTCCCCAGAGAGCCCCCCCTTACATCAGGGTCCCCAGAGAGCCCCCCCCATACATCAGGGTCCCCAGAGAGCCCCCCCCTTACATCAGGGTCCCCAGAGAGCCCCCCCTTACATCAGGGTCCCCAGAGAGCCCCCCCCTTACATCAGGGTCCCTAGAGAGCCCCCCATACATCAGGGTCCCCAGAGAGCCCCCCCATACATCAGGGTCCCCAGAGAGCCCCCCCTTACATCAGGGTCCCCAGAGAGCCCCCCCTTACATCAGGGTCCCCAGAGAGCCCCCCCCATACATCAGGGTCCCTAGAGAGCCCCCCATACATCAGGGTCCCCAGAGAGCCCCCCCCCCATACATCAGGGTCCCCAGAGAACCCCCCCCCATACATCAGGGTCCCCAGAGAACCCCCCATACATCAGGGTCCCCAGACTTAACCCCCCCAGAGGTTCCCCTGTACCTGGCTGTGCACCTCCAACCCAAGGGGGAGGTGGGAGGTGGCGATCGACAGTTCTATGGTGCCTGTGGATCTCACTGGGGCTTGTAGTCCTCCTTCTGATTCTGTACAGTGGATAGGGGAGGGGCCTCTGACCCGGGCAGCAGTCGGCAACAGCGTACAAGCAGAGAGTGAAACTTGTAGCTGCCCGGGTCAGAGGCCCCTCCCCTTTCCACTCTATACACTCTGGAGGAGAAATACAAGTCCCAGGGAGATGCTGCGAGCACCATAGAGCTGCTGATCGCCGCCTCCCACTCTCCCCACTGCATCCCAAACTGAAAGAGGAGATGCCCGCCTCATCCCCCCGCACCCCCCCCCCCCCCGTGGCAGTCGGCAGAACGGCTCCACCGCAGCACGCCCAGCAGCATACCCCTAGATCCGACGAGCATGTCTCCCGGGCCCCCTACTGGCTGCGGGCCCTCGGTCGGCGTCCGATCGACCTAATGGTCAGTCCGCCCCTGCATACGTCTATGTCCCAAAGACAACCTCTGGACGCTGAGCACGTGCACGCAACTTCTTTGGCCGACCATGACGAGGCCTGTTCTGAGTGGAACCTGTACTTTTAAACCACTGTTTGCTCTTAGCCACCGTGCTGCAGCTCAGTTTCAGGGTCTTGGCAATTTTCTTATAGCCTAGGCCATCTTTATGTAGAGCAACAATTATTTTTTCAGATCCTCAGAGAGTTCTTTCTCATGAGGTGCCATGTTTAACTTCCAGTGACCAGTATGAGAGAGTGAGAGCGATAACAACAAATTTAACACACCTGCTCCCCATTCACAGCCGAGACCTTGTAACACTAACGAGTCACATGACACCGGGGAGGGAAAATGTCTAATTGGGCCCAATTTGGACATTTTCACTTAGGGGTGTACTCACTTTTGTTGCCAGTGGTTTAGACATTAATGTCTGTGTGTTGAGTTATTTTGAGGGGACAGCAAATTTACACTGTTATACAAGCTGTACACTCACTACTTTACTTTGTAGCAAAGTGTAATTTCTTCAGTGTTGTCACATGAAAAGATATAATAAAATAGTTACAAAAATGTGAGGGATGTACTCACTTTTGTGAGTTACTGTATAATAAGGGATAGATTAAGGGCAGGTATGCCTGGAGGGAGCCCACCCCTCCTTAAAGGTACAAGGTTGCACTGAACAACCAGCAATTGCACAATGGCAGTGAAGGTATTCAGTGTGCCCCTTCACCAATTACCAACAGTACAAACAAATGACAATAATACCGTATGTGGCTTAGACAATTAATAAAAAATAAAAAAAGCAGTAATGTTAAAATGTAAAAATATTTAGATGCTGTCCATGCGTACTTTATAGTGAAAGAATGTTGCCCTTTTTATGAACTCTGTCCAATTTCACTAATGATAAAAAATTGCTAACACATTTGTAAGAATAAAGTACAATTTATCTTTTAACTCACACTGGGAAAAATGGTTAGAGGATTGCACTGTAAAGTGTGTTTTAGACATGTTAGAAGAAACATCAGCCATCTGTGGGGAAGGTAATAATTTTACTTACAGTTTGGCTAATTCCTACAAAAGAATAATATTACTGTGTATCTTTGTTTGCTTTTTTCATATTAAATTTAGAAGACCAGCTCCAGAATTCTGGACCAAATGTATCAAGACATCAGGAAACATTTGACCGCGAGTGGTCCTAATGGCATCATTTGGTAACCAATGGACTGTGAAAGCCAAACTTCTCTCTCACACTCTCTCTCTCTTCATTTGTGCTCACACAAGAAAATAAATCAATGTTGGTTCAGCGAAATGAAGATTGATGGGCTTTTCAAGCCAGGGAGTAGTTTTCCTCTATGGTTGTTAAAAGTGAATTTTTACTGTAAGAATACAATAATAAATAAGAAGTTGGAATGTTTTTATGGGCTTAGCAGGTGAAAAAACACATTTTACAGCAGTCAATATAGGGGGCTCAAGTGTGGCATCTAACATGGCCAGTTAACCACACAAGAGTTTTGTTTTCATAAATCAGTTGCATTATTGCACAGTAAAATGCACTGTATGTCTTAGTGTGCATTGCCGCAGTTAGAGCTGCTGATAAGAGGGTAGGTAGGGGAGGTAGGTGAGGCAGATCCTCACCTGCCATGAACATAAAAAAAACCCAAAAAAGAACGATCGAGCTTTGAGGGTAGCTCGGCGATGTGGGGTCACAGAGACCTCAAATTTGGGGGGTGGGTAGCTAAAGTCCTACCCCACCACTGGTCAATTTGGGGCCCTTACAACCTATTCCAGAGATACGGGGATCCTTGCGCAGCCTGTCAGAAGCTACATACAGAACGGCCAGTTTAAATACAAGCTGGCACACTCTGTTTGCAGCAGACTGAGAGGATGAGCTCACAGTGCCTCTCCTCACTTCTTGTCAGAGGCACTGAGCTCAATGGACAACTTGGAGTCTTGGACCAATGGTAAAGTGTCCAATAAAAATGCTGCAGTGGTGGCACGCCTCTCACTGCAGTGTCATAGAAGGGGGCATGTGTCTAAAAGACACATGCTCCCTTCCAGCCCAGCCCTCTTAACTACAAGGAAAAGACATGGGTTTATGGGTATAAGATTTACCCACAATCCCATGTTTTTCTCACACAGTTAAGAGGGAGAATGAGAATTTGCTGCTGCTGAAAAGGTTTTAATCAAGCTAAAGCATATATTTATATGCTATATGTTATAACATAATAATTTATTTATTTACTGTGAAATTACTGGTTGGAAGTTAAAACTTCAAACTTCAGTAATTTGTCCGTTTAGCCACCTAGTTGAGTACAGTTTTTGAAAATATAGTATATCACTTTAAAACAATATATAATAATTATTTGAATATTACTTACTTATGGTAATTAATAATTAACCCCTTGCCACCCAGGCTAATTCTGACACTTCTCTCCTACATGTAAAAATCATATTTTTTTGCTAGAAAATTACTCAGAACCCCCAAACATTTTATATATATATATATATATATATATATATATATATATATATATATATATATATATATATATATATATATATATTTATTTATTTATTTATTTATTTTAGCAGAAAACAGTAGAGCTAGCCCAATTTTTTTTGTATAATGTGAAAGATGCTGTTACGCCGAGTAAATAGATACCTACCTAACATGTCACGCTTTAAAATTGCGCACACTTGTGGAATGGTGCCAAACTTCAGTACTTAAAAACCTCCATAGGCGACGCTGTAACATTTTTTACAGGTTACATGTTTAGTGTTACAGAGGCAGTCTAGTGTTAGAATTATTGCTCTCACTCTAATGATTGTGGTGTATGTAACCTGTGTGTATCTGGCTCTGATACTAGCCAGTGCCTCACCAGTAGGGATGGGCCAAACACCCCCCCGGTTCGATTTGCATCCAGAACATGCGAATGGACCGAAAGTTCGCACGAACATTCGAACACCGTTAAAGTCTATGGGACTCGAACGTGAGAAATCAAAAGTGTGAATTTTAAAGGCTTATATGCAAGTTATTGTCCTAAAAAGGGTTTGGGGACCCAGGTCCTGCCCCAGGGGACATGTATCAATACAAAATAAAGTTTTAAAAACTGCAGTTTTTCTGGGAGCAGTGATTTTAATGATGCTTAAAGTGAAAAAATAAAAGTGAAATATTCCTTTAAATTTCGTACCTGGGGGGTGTCTATAGTATGCCTGTAAAGTGGCGCTTGTTTCCCGTGCTTAGAACAGTCCCTGCACAAAATGACATTTTTAAAGGAATAAAAGTCATTTAAAACTGCTTGCGGCTTTAATGTAATGTCGGGTCCCGGCAATATGGATGAAAATTAGTGAGACAAACGGCATGGGTACCCCCCCAGTCCATTACCAGGCCCTTTGGGTCGTATATGGATATTAAGGGGAACCCTGCACCCAAATTAAAAAAGAAAAGGCGTTGGGCCCCCAGGCTCTATATACTCTGAACAGCAGTATACAGATGGTGCAAACAAGACAGGGACTGTAGGTTTGTTCTTATGTAGAATCTGTTTGTTATTTGGAACAGGTACATTTTGTAAGTGTAGCTCCAGCCAAAAAATGTATTTTAAAGCTTTTTGGAAAACATAGGGAAGGGTTATCACTCCTGTAACATTTGTTTTGCTGTCCGTGCCCCTATTCAGAAGATTTCACCTCACTTTCTGTCCCAATGACAATTGGATTTTGAAAATTTGAGGTTTTTTAAGGGAAACAAGGATTGGTGATCAGTCAGTGGAGGAGACACCTTTTTCCCATATTAACTCTAATGCCCCATACACACGGTCGGATTTTCCGAAGGAAAATGTGTGATAGGACCTTGTTGTCAGAAATTCCGACCGTGTGTAGGCTCCATCACACATTTTCCATCGGATTTTCCGACACACAAAGTTTGAGAGCAGGATATAAAATTTTCTGACAACAAAATCCGTTGTCGGAAATTCCGATCGTGTGTACACAAATCCGACGGACAAAGTGCCACGCATGCTCAGAATAAATAAAGAGATGAAAGCTATTGGCCACTGCCCCGTTTATAGTCCTGACCTACGTGTTTTACGCCACTGCGTTTAGAACGATCGGATTTTCCGACAACTTTGTGTGACCGTGTGTATGTAAGACAAGTTTGAGCCAACATCCGTCTGAAAAAATCCTAGGATTTTGTTGTCGGAATGTCCGAACAAAGTCCGACCGTGTGTACGGGGCATTACAGGTGAGAATTTCCCTTCCTAGGGGTAGATTTCCTCTCACTTCCTGTTGTCTCCCTCTGTTTGTAAGTAGGAGTCATTTGTAAGTAGGAGTTGTTTGTAAGTTGGATGTTTGAAAGTAGAGACCTGCCCTATATACTCTGCAGAAAATTGGGCCTTAGGTGTTGGTGGTAACAGAACACTGTAAGCCCTCACAGTTACTCTTGCTGGGCACTGGAACAGGCCCTGCTGTGAAATATTATATCAAGAATTGTAATTACATGCCCCTGTTGAACAGGGTGAGAAAAATTGGGCCTTTGGTGGTGGTGTGGTGGTGTTGCCACAACACTGTAAGCCCTCACAGTTACTCTTGGTGGGCGCTAGAACGGGCCCTGCTGTGAAAAATTATATCAAGAATTGTAATTACATGCCCCTATTGAACAGGATCAGAAAAATTGGGCCTTTGGTGGTGGTGTGGTGGTGTTGCCACAACACTGTAAGCCCTCACAGTTACTCTTGGTGGGCGCTGGAACGAGCCCTGCTGTGAAATATTATATCAAGAATTGTAATTACATGCCCCTGTTAAACAGGAGCAGAAAAATTGGGCTTTAGGCACTGGTGCTGGTGCCACAACACTGTAACCCCTCACAGATTCTGTTGTTGAGCACAGAAACGAGCCCTGCTGTGAAATATTAGATTTAAAAATTGTAATTACACGCCCCTGTCAAACAGGGGCAGAAAAATTGGGCTTTAGGCACTGGTGCTGGTGCCCAGAACCAAAAATGTTCTTAGAAGCTATCAACATGAACATTGAGGAGGAATAGGATCACTCGGCATAACAGGACAGTCAGCATCAGCATAGGCAGTCTTCAAGGGATCTCACATTCATAAAAAAATTATTCGGTCAGGTGCTTGGTAGCTGGTGATCCAAGACTGATTCATTTTTATGAAGGTGAGCCGATCAACCGAGTCGGTGGACAGGCGCACTCTGTGATCGGTTAAAAAGCCTCCAGCGCCACTGAATGTGCGTTCCGAAAGAACGCTGGATGCAGGACAGGCCAGTAGCTCAACTGCAAACTGTGCAAGCTCTGGCCAGTGATCCATCCACAAGACCCAGTAACCCAGTGGATTTTAGGTTGGAAAGGTCTCCAAGTCTGATCTTGCCCCTAGGTATTCCTGCACCATGTACAACAGACGCTGGCGATAGTTGCTGGAACTGATCATACCTTGGGGCTGTGGACTAAAAAATTGTCTGAACGCATCGGTCAGATGGCCATCTTCTCCACCGCTCCTTCTGTGACTGACTGAAGCCTCAGCAACACATTGTCCAGGACCAGGAATTTGTACCCTCCCAGGCTCTGGAAACGCATTGCACAAACCTTTCTGCAAGGCCTCTCGAAGATGTTTCATCCTCTGCTCCCTCTGTGATGGCTGGATAAGTTCTGCAACCTTACCCTTGTAACGTGGAGCAAGAAGGGTTGCCAGCCAGTAGTGATCCCTCTCCTTGAGCACATGAATCCGAGGGTCCTTTCGCAGGCTTTGCAGGATCAGGGAGGCCATGCAGCGTAGGTTTGCTGAGGTATTCGATCCGGAGTCCTCTGGGTCACTAAGGACGACCTGATCAGCAGCCACCTCCTCCCAGCTACGTACAAGTCCATGGGTTTCTGGGGACTATAAACGATCCCTTGAAGACTGCTGCTGATGCTGAGTGCTAGGCTCCACCTTCATGCTGACCCAATCCTCATCCCCCTCCGCCTGTGAGATCGGGTGGGCCCGCAGGAATACTGTCTGGATAAAGGGGGCCTTGAGAGGTAAGGAAGTCCTCCTCTTCCTCCCTCTGTTCTGCCTCAAGTGCCCTGTCCATTATTCTATGCAGCGTGTGCTCCAACAGGAAGACAAGAGGGACAGTATCACTGATGCATGCACTGTCACTGCTCACCATCCTCATGGCCTCCTCAAATGGTGACAGGACAGTGCATGCATCCTTGATCATGAGCCACTGGTGTGGTGAAAAAAAGCCAAGCTTCCCTGACCCTGTCCTGGTGCCATACCCACACAGGTACTCGTTGATGGCCCTCTGCTGCGTGTGCAGCCGCTGCAGCATTGCCATTGAGTTCCACCTGGTGGGCATGTCACAGATGAGGCGGTTCTTGGGCAGGTTGCATTCCTTTTGAAGGTCAGCCAGCAGAGCACTGGCATTATATGTAAATAAATTAATTTAGGAAGGTCTGCGCTTAGGATGTGTGTGAAGGTTGCAGCCTCCCCAACCCCCCCCCCCCCCCGTAAGAGGGTTCTAGAATATAGAAAGAAAGAAGATGTGAAGGGGTGATTGGTGCTACCTATATGTCAAATAGCGCTCTACCAAATCACTCTATAGTGGCTAAGTATTAAAAGACACAGTGTTATTGTGGAATAAATTATAACAAAACAGTTTCCATAAATGTGGTAGTGTAATAGTTATCACACCTCACCTACCCCAGTAGGTGAGTACTAAAACCCTCTAAGTGTGGACACCAATCCTATACAGGAGAAGTTATCACCAAAAATGTAATGGATTACAAATTAGTGTATAAAACATCCAGACATGAATATCATGATAGTATAGTGATCCTCTGCTTGTAATAGTGCGTATAGTGTCCTAACCCAAAATACAGGCTGTGAGTAAACCCAAAAACCAAATCCAAATAAAAATGCACAGAATCACACCAAAAAACAAAACGTTATAAAAAATCGCACCAAAGTTGCACCAAAATGTAATTATCGCACCATATACAAAAACGTATAAGTGTATACATATAGTGTCCCAATCATAAAAGCAAGGTGTATATAAACCCAAGATGCAGAAAAAAACAAAAAAATGCAAAAAAACGCACCAAAAAACAGAAAAAAATGCAAAAATCGCACCAAAATGTAAAATTCCACCACAATGCAGTTTATCATGTCATGTACAAAGAACACAGGTGCATTCATCCCAATGAAAGTGACTGTTCGTGTTTAGAGGAATTGTAGCAGGTGACTTTAGTGATCACAGAATCTTGACAGATGACTTGCGTGCTCCCCCTCAAGGGTCCCCACTCACCAGATCCTACTACCCCTACAGGGGTAATTCGCATGTAGCTCCCATAGTGCAGTATAACCAAAACTTCTGTTTATTAAAAGATTTTTTTTTAAAAAATGTATAAAAGCAAACAGTCAAAAAATGCAGTTCATGCAGCGTAATGCCTAGTCCCATAGGGGCTGCACTTGCCGGTATAAAGCAGCGTAGCGATAGCAGATTGCCCGCAAGTACTTGGCCCACCTAATTCTACACCTTCATTCCTGTCAGTGCTGGTTTCTGAGAGGACTGAAGGTATAGTGGGGTTTGAGATCCCAACTGATGGGGAGCAAGGAGAGGTCCGTCTTGTTCTTTGGTGTGGGTCTTTTAAGTACTGTTGCCAACGGATTGCATGGGAGCTCGACATATGTCTGGTCAAGCATGTGGTGCCCAAGCAGCTGCTGTTTTGGCCATGCTTGAAACGCTGCAGACATATATTGCAAACAGCAACAGTGCGATCTGTTGCACACGTCTCAAAACAGGCCCACACCAAAGAACTTTTGGAAAAACGTGCAGAGTCAGCAGCGCCCTGAACATGTGGAGCTCTGCGGTGTGATGCAGTCGGTTGGCTGCCCTTAAGCTGGCCCCTGGGGGGCATCTTGCCTTGTTGGAGATGTGCCTCCTCTCTTCTATCAGGCACCCACGTAGAGTCAGTGACCTCATCATCCCCTCCCTCCTCGCCACTGGAGCAAACCTGGCAGTATACTGCAGCTGGGGGAACATGACTGCCAGTTTCTTGTCCTTCTTGGGCACCCCCTCTTCACTCTGGGCTCATGTTACTGCCTTCATCCTCAAACTGGGTACCATCATCAGAGCCTTCAAAACGCTGCGCATCCTCCTGCAGCATGTACCCAACACTGTGGTCGAACAGTTCGGGGGACTCCTCAGGGCATGATGGTGGGCCTAGGGAAGGAGTGACTGATGACATTGAGCCGATGGAAGAGGCCGCTTTGGCAGCTGCATTGGCAGACAAGTACCCTGAGCCTGGGTGACAGAGGATGAGGAGGATGAGGACGGCTTAGTCATCCACTCTACCAACCCTTCTGCATGTTGTGGCTCAACACTGCCAGCTGCTGGAAAAAAAAAAGACAAGCGTGCCCCACTGCCACGTGCTGAGGATGCACCGTGTCCACGTGCTGAGGATGCACCTGCTTGCCCTCTTTTAGTGGCCTGTGAGCGTCATGCTTTTCCTTGGTGGCCTTCCAGACATACTGTACAATTAGATTAGCAAAACAACGCCTGAAGTTTACTAAAAACAGTACACCAGGAATGGCCTACAGTAAGGTATAGACTTGGCTGGACTACAATGCAGTGGATATATATTTTATGAACTGCAGCTCAGTGAGTCACCTGCCTGGCTGAAAATGTCTTTGAACACGCACTTAGGCGATGGCCTACAGTCAGGTATAGGCGTGGCTAGACTAATATATATATATATATATATATATATATATATATATAAATATATATATATATATATATATATATACACAAGCCTGTATATATATATACACCAGGAATTGCCTGCCTGCTCAAACTAAATGAAATGACACTCTCTCTGTCTCTCTCTGAACAAACGCCACCAACACACTACAAGAGACAGACGTGCGGGCGGCCTTATATAGTGTGGGGCGTGTACTTAACCCCCTGAGCCATAATTGGCCACAGGCACCCTGCCTTTGACCAATTATGGCTCTCTTCGCTGACGGCGCTGTGATTGGCCAAAGCATGCGGGTCATAGTGCATGCCTGGCCAATCATCAGCCAGAAATGCACTGCGACGACGCAGTGCATTATGGGCCGTAAAGCGCCGCTCGAATTTGGCGCGAACGGCCCATTTTCGATCTTCGTCGAAAGAACGAACAGCCATTGTTCGAGTCGAACTCATGTTCGACTCGAACAGTCAGCCCATCCCTACTCACCAGCCATTGACCGCACCGCCCGTCCCCGCCGGGCATATGCTTAAGTACGCCCCTGTGAACGAGGCCTTAGGCTTCATTCATACCTAGGCATGAGTGTATTCAGGTTTTTAGTAGTTTTTTTTAGCATTTTTGCATGTGTAAACACACTTTTTTTTAACCACTTGCCGACCGCCTAACGACGATATACGTCGGCAGAATGGCACGGGTAGGCAAAATCACGTACCTGGTACGTGATTGCCTTCCCGCGGGCGGGGGGTCCGATCGGACCCCCCCCCGGTGCCAGAGGCGGTCGGCTTTGGTCTGGGATGAGGGGGAGGCCATCCATTCATGGCCCCCCCCTCGCGATCGCTCCCAGCCAATCAGAATCTTCTCCTGCCTCTGTATAGTACACAGAGGCAGGGGATGTGACGTCATCTCTCCTCGGCTCGGTATTTTCCGTTCTGGCGCAGAGGAGAGAAGACTGAAATGTGAGTGTAAAACACAACACATCCCAGTAGAACATGCCAGGCACACAAAACACCCCCCTTTACCCCCCGATCCCCCCCCGATCACTCCTCCCCCCCCCCCGTTACACTGACACCAAGCAGTTTTTTTTTTCTGATTACTGCTTGGTGTCAGTTTGTGACAGTTAGTGTGGTAGGGTAGTTAGGGTTAGCCCCCTGTAGGTCTAGGGTACCCCCCTAACCCCCCCTAATAAAATTTTAACCCCTTGATCACCCCCCGTCGCCAGTGTCACTAAGCGATCATTTTTTTGATCGCTGTATTAGTGTCGCTGTTGACGCTAGTTAGGGAGGTAAATATTTAGGTTCGCCGTCAGCGTTTTATAGCGACAGGGACCCCCATATACTACCTAATAAATGTTTTAACCCCTTGATTGTCCCCTGGTTAACCCTTTCACCAGTGATCACAATATAACTGTTACGGGTGACGCTGGTTAGTTCGTAGTTCGTTTATTTTTTACAGTGTCACAGAACCCGCCATTTATTATTAAAGGTTTAGCCCCCTGATCGCCCGGCGGTGATATGCGTCGCCCCAGGCAGCGTCAGATTAGCGCCAGTACCGCTAACACCCATGCAGGCAGCATACGCCTCCCTTAGTGGTATAGTATCTGATCGGATCAATATCTGATCCGATCAGATCTATACTAGCATCCCCAGCAGTTTAGGGTTCCCAAAAACGCAGTGTTAGCGGGATCAGCCCAGATACCTGCTAGCACCTGCGTTTTGCCCCTCCACCTGGCCCAGCCCACTCAAGTGCAGTATCGATCGAT
This sequence comes from Aquarana catesbeiana, assembly GCF_042186555.1. NCBI lineage: Eukaryota > Metazoa > Chordata > Amphibia > Anura > Ranidae > Aquarana > Aquarana catesbeiana. Next base: position 499,136,101 of record NC_133326.1, on the reverse strand, counting down.
CACTGTCACTTACAAAACACTAACCGCATAACAGCAGCGTTCGCAGAGTCAGGCCTGATCCCTGCGATCACTAACAGTTTTTTTGGTAGCATTTTGGTGAACTGGCAAGCACCAGCCCCAGGCAGCGTCAGATTAGCACCAGTACCGCTAACACCCACGCACGCACCGTACACCACCCTTAGTGGTATAGTATCTGAACAGATCAATATCTGATCCGATCAGATCTTTACTAGCGTCCCCAGCAGTTTAGGGTTCCCAAAAACGCAGTGTTAGCGGGATCAGCCCAGATACCTGCTAGCACCTGCGTTTTGCCCCTCCGCCCGGCCCAGCCCACCCAAGTGCAGTATCGATCGATCACTGTCACTTACAAAACACTAAACGCATAACTGCAGCGTTCGCAGAGTCAGGCCTGATCCCTGCGATCGCTACCAGTTTTTTTGGTAGCGTTTTGGTGAACTGGCAAACACTAGCCCCAAGCAGCGTCAGGTTAGTCCCAGTACCGATAACACCCACACACGCACCGTACACCTCCCTTAGTGGTATAGTATCTGAACAGATCAATATCTGATCTGATCAGATTTATACTAGTGTCCCCAGCAGTTTAGGGTTCCCAAAAACGCAGTGTTAGCGGGATCAGCCCAGATACCTGCTAGCACCTGTGTTTTGCCCCTCCGCCCGGCCCAGCCCAGCCAAGTACAGTATCGATCGATCACTGTCACTTATAAAGCACTAAACGCATAACTGCAGCGTTCACAGAGTCAGGCCTGATCCCTGCGATCGCTAACAGTTTTTTGGTAGCGTTTTGGTGAACTGGCAAGCACCAGCGGCCTAGTACACCCCGGTCGTAGTCAAACCAGCACTGCATTAACACTTGGTGATGTGGCGAGTCCCATAAGTGCAGTTCAAGCTGGTGAGGTGGCAAGCACAAGTAGTGTCCCGCTGCCACCAAGAAGACAAACACAGGCCCGTCATGCCCTTCCTGCTGTATTCACCAATCCTAATTGGGAACCCACCACTTCTGCAGCGCCCGTACTTCCCCCATTCACATCCCCAACCAAATGCAGTCGGCTGCATGAGAGGCATTTTATTGTTAACCATTTTTTTGTCTTCAGGTATGCGACCTGAGTGGTTATACCAGAATGATGCCTGCAGGTTTAGGTATCATCTTGGTATCATTCTTTTCAGCCAGCGGTCGGCTTTCATGTAAAAGCAATCCTAGCAGCTAATTAGCCTCTAGACTGCTTTTACAAGCAGTGGGAGTGAATGCCCCCCCCCACCTTCTTCCGTGTTTTTCTCTGGCTCTCCTGTCTCAACAGGGAACCTGAGAATGCAGCCGGTGATTCAGCCAGCTGACCATAGAGCTGATCAGAGACCAGAGTGGCTCCAAACATCTCTATGGCCTAAGAAACCGGAAGCTATGAGCATTTTATGACTTAGATTTCGCCAGATGTAAACAGCACCATTGGGAAATTAGGGAAGCATTTTATCGCACCGATCTTGGTGTGGTCAGATGCTTTGAGGGCAGAGGAGAGATCTAGGGTCTAATAGACCCCAATTTTTTAAAAAAAAAATTACCTGTCACTACCTATTGCTATCATAGGGGATATTTACATTCCCTGAGATAACAATAAAAATGATTTAAAAAAAAAAAAAATGAAAGGAACAGTTTAAAAATAAGATAAAAGAGCAAAAAAATAATAATAAAAAAAAAAAGCACCCCTGTCCCCCCCTGCTCTAGCGCTAAGGCGAACGCAAGTGTCGGTCTGGCGTCAAATGTAAACAGCAATTGCACCATGCATGTGAGGTATCACTGCGAAGGTCAGCTCAAGGGCAGTAACTTTAGCAGTAGACCTCCTCTGTAAATCTAAAGTGGTAACCTGTAAAGGCTTTTAAAAATGTATTTATTTTGTTGCCACTGCACGTTTGTGCGCAATTTTAAAGCATGTCATGTTTGGTATCCATGTACTCGGCCTAAGATCATCTTTTTTATTTCATCAAACATTTGGGTAATATAGTGTGTTTTAGTGCATTAAAATTTAAAAAAAAAATAATTTTTTCATGTAAACAAAAAGTGTCAGAAAGGGCTTTGTCTTCAAGTGGTAAGAAGAGTGGGTGATGTGTGACATAAGCTTCTAAATGTTGTGCATAAAATGCCAGGACAGTTCAAAACCCCCCCAAATGACCCCATTTTGGAAAGTAGACACCCCAAGCTATTTGCTGAGAGGCATGTCGTGTCCATGGAATATTTTATATTGTGACACAAGTTGCCGGAAAGAGACAATTTTTTTTTTTTTTTTTTTGGCACAAAGTTGTCACTAAATGATATATTGCTCAAACATGCCATGGGGATATGTGAAATTACACCCCAAAATACATTTTGTTGCTTCTCTTGAGTATGGGGATACCACATGTGTGAGACTTTTTGGGAGCCTAGCCGCGTACGGGACCCCGAAAACCAAGCACCGCCTTCAGGCTTTCTAAGGGCGTAAATTTTTGATTTCACTCTTCACTGCTTATCACAGTTTCGGAGGCCATGGAATGCCCAGGTGGCACAAACCCCCCCTAATGACCCCATTTTGGAAAGTAGACACCCCAAGCTATTTGCTGAGAGGTATAGTGAGTATTTTGCAGACCTCACTTTTTATCACAAAGTTTTGAAAATTGAAAAAAGAAAAAAAAAAATTTTTCTTGTCTTTCTTCATTTTCAAAAACAAATGAGAGCTGCAAAATACTCACCATGCCTCTCAGCAAATATCTTGGGGTGTCTACTTTCCAAAATGGGGTCATTTGGGGGGGGGATTGTGCCACCTGGGCATTCAATGGCCTCCGAAACTGTGATAGGCAGTGAAGAGTGAAATCAAAAATTTACACCCTTAGAAATCCTGAAGGCGGTGATTGGTTTTCGGGGCCCCGTACGCGGCTAGGCTCCTAAAACGTCCCACACATGTGGTATCCCCATACTCAGGAGAAGCAGCTAAATGTATTTTAGGGTGCAATTCCACATATGCCCATGGCCTGTGTGAGCAATATATCATTTAGTGACAACTTTGTGCAAAAAAAAAAATTTGTCACTTTCCCGCATTTTGTGTCAAAATATAAAATATTCCATGGACTCAACATGCCTCAAAGCAAATAGCTTGGGGTGTCTACTTTCCAAAATGGGGTCATTTGGGGGGGTTTTATGCCATCTGGGCATTTTATGGCCTTCAAAACTGTGATAGGTAGTGAGGAGTAAAATAAAAATTTACGCCCTTAGAAATCCTGAAGGCAGTGATTGGTTTTCGGGGCCCTGTACGCGGCTAGGCTCCCAAAAAGTCCCACACATGTGGTATCCTCGTACTCAGGAGAAGCAGCTGAATATATTTTGGGGTGCAATTCCACATATGCCCATGGCCTGTGTGAGCAATATATCATTTAGTGACAACTTTTTGTAAATTTTTTTTTTTTTTTTTTTTTAGTCATTATTCAATCACTTGGGACAAAAAAAATAATATTCAATGGGCTCAACATGCCTCTCAGCAATTTCCTTGGGGTGTCTACTTTCCAAAATGGGGTCATTTGTGGGGGTTTTGTACTGCTCTGCCATTTTAGCACCTCAAGAAATGACATAGGCAGTCATAAATTAAAGGCTGTGTAAATTACAGAAAATGTACCCTAGTTTGTAGGCGCTATAACTTTTGCGCAAACCAATAAATATACACTTATTGACATTTTTTTTACCAAAGACATGTGGCCGAATACATTTTGGCCTAAATGTATGACTAAAATTGAGTTTATTGGATTTTTTTTATAACAAAAAGTAGAAAATATCATTTTTTTTCAAAATTTTCGGTCTTTTTCCGTTTATAGCGCAAAAAATAAAAACGGCAGAGGTGATCAAATACCATCAAAAGAAAGCTCTATTTGTGGGAAGAAAAGGACGCAAATTTCGTTTGGGTACAGCATTGCATGACCGCGCAATTAGCAGTTAAAGCGACGCAGTGCCAAATTGTAAAAAGTGCTCTGGTCATTAAGGGGGTAAATCCTTCCGGAGCTGAAGTGGTTAAGCATTTTACATATCTATCCCAGGCACGTTGAAGCTTTTTAGCCAGTGGAAAGCAGTATCATCTGTGACATTAGTAGCTGTCATCCTGAATCTGCTTTATGCAGAGGACAGTTCTGGGCCATGAGGAGAAATTCTTTGAATACTACTGCCCATTCCTTCTCAGTCAAAGGGGCCACATATGAAGAGGTGCTTGTTGTAGCCTGTATGTCCTGGGTTGGTGTCTCCTCCTCGGTGTTGGCTTCCATTTCTGCTGCATGTTCTCAGCTGCTTTAAATGCTGAAAAGTAAAAAATATGCATTAGAACATCCATCACAATTAAACTATATATGTAAAACCAAATGCTAGCTTACTTTCTCATTTGTAGTACAGGTCATAGACCTCCATCTCCGTCATGTTCACATGCTCCCTGATAGCTGCTCCACTCTTGTTCCCTCTCACATGTCTCCACTCCAGTTATGTTTAGTTTATTTTTAGGTACCTATAGCAACCACTCAATCCTTGGTTAGTCTGCACTTCGCATAATAGTGGGACAATTGACAGCAAGCTCCATGACACCTGCTCAATCATAAAGAATGTTCTCAAGAATGTGGTCATGAAAAAAACCAACAAGGGAAGAATGGTCAAATATAGCACATCTTTTGTGGGAGAGCTGCAATTTGTGTGGGAGCAATTGCTAGGAAACACATATGGTTCATTAAGCCTATAGGATATAGCAGTAGGTACTTTAATTATAAAAAAAAATGTTTTTCTTTTGTTTTAAGTGGCTGATGCAAATTATTGTTTTCTTTTTAATTAATGTTGGGTCATATGTAGGCAGCTCAGACTCCAGAATTTTATTTTAAGTCACTCTTCCTTTGGACCTATGATGCAGGAAGATGGATGGACTTAACTTTCCCGAGAACTCTCCAATGCCGGGACCAAATCCTGCGCTACGTTTTGTATTTGTTGGTGACCAGGCCTTTGCCTTTCAGCACTTACTAAGGCTCTGTTCAAATTGCTCCCTGGATTTACAAAAGATGGTGTTCAATTATAGCCTCACCAGACCATGAAGAGTTGTAAAGTGTGCTTCTGGTCTCCTATATTACAAGTGGTGTTTTTACTCACACTCCCATCAACATGCAGAACGCAATCACTGCAGTTAAGGCAGCATGTGCTGCCATGCATTAATTAGATACATAATAAATGGGTACTGCAACATTTTAATTTTATTAGCTCTTCTTCTAGGAGGCAGAGTAAAAGCCTTGGACAGCTTTTGTACTGGGGGTCCTTAGGATCATAAAAGTTAGGATGATCACACAAAAACTTCCGCAAACATCTGTGCTGCATATTTTTAGACTCCCCCGTTGAAATCTACGAGCAAAAAAGTGTGACTCTGCATAGACTGTGTGGTACTTTACAATATAGGTATATAACAATGTCTGCATAATAATTTGGTTCTATGTTCTTCAGGAAAGGAAGTAAATGGGTGGTGGTTGGGAGATGGGGCAGTGATGAGTGGTTCTTAGGAGGCAGGACAGGAGAGTACCAGCACCTCTGCTGAGACAAGAGCCCTGTACTTTCCATATACACTCACCGTCCACTTTATTGGGCATAGCATAAGGGGTCCCAGGGGTCACAATCGCAATCCTGCCCCTAGCTCCAAGGGGCCTTTGTAGCCTCCATGTCATATTATCATATTCCCCACAAAGTCCAGCTCCAATCTGCCTTATGGGCCCCACAGCCACACTCCAGTACTGGGCTTCAACTTTGCCTTCCACAGTACACACCCCTTTGTTCTCATTGGCTGGGGAGAAGCTGTGAGCCATTTCATCAAGAGGAGCATGGAGTGAGAACAGCCCAGGATGGGGAAGTGTCTGTACTGTGTGCTGGCAACATGAAATGGTAACCGAGCTCAGCGAGGCAAGAGGTGGAGAGTGCCATCCAGTAGCCACGATGGGACGGCTGTCACTGGTGAGGTAAGTCACTGCTCAGTGTCTCCTAGTCACCAGCTGGGATTCTCTGTACCCTCTCCACCCGGGGCTGTCTGCTTACTCCACTTCCCTGACAACTGGGAAAAAGCCACACACCTCCGGGAGGTGACCTTCCCCCAACACCTGCCAACACTGACAATGAAACCTTCAGAAATTGCTAAAACAAATCCCCTAACACCTCCTGAGGGGTCCCTGAGGGGCTGCAGGCTCCAGATTCTGTGTCACATGGCTTTGCCCCCCATAGATCTAAGTTGTGCCCCCCCCCAAGCCCCCTGACCACCCCCTCTACCCTGGATGCTATGCCCGGCTGCTGGGCTCCTTTCCCATTACAGTACTCTATACTGTTCCTCCTCCGCAGGGCTGAAATCACATTCCTTTACAACACAGCCAGTCAGCCATGATCTGCACAGGGTGTATCTGCCTACTGCAACTACACTGCCGTTACAACCAGAGAATTTCACAGGTGAATGGCAACATAAAAGCCAGATACACCCTGTGAATATCATGGCTGACCGACTGTGTGTAAAGGAATGTGATTTCAGCCCTGTGCAGTGTGTGTGTGTGTGTGTGTGGGGGGGGGCTGTATACAGTGCTGGGATGGCAAAGGAGCTCTGCCAAGTGACCTTCCAGGGGTGATCCCTGTCGTCTGATTCTTCAGCGGCGATCCCTGTCCTCTGATGTAAGGAGGAACTCTGGGGACAAAAACTCCTAAGCCACTTTGAGTATCTTGGCGTGCAGTGGGTATATCTACACGCACGGTGAAAGGGGTGGTTGGTAGTGGGGGGCAGGTCAACTTTTGCATCGGACCTACAAGCTTCAAGCTATGCCTCTGTTATTAGGTACAACTGTTCACTTGCTTGGTAACACAAATTGCTAATCAGCCAATCACATGGCAGCAACTCAATGCATTTAGGCATCTAGATGCGATGAAAACGACTTGCTGAAGTTCAAACCGAGCATCAGAATGGGGAGGAGAGGGGATTTAAGTGACTTTGAGCGTGGCATGGTTGTTGGTGCCAGGCAGGCTGGCACCAACAACCATGCCACGCCAAGTATTTCAAAAACTGCTGATCTACTGGGATTTTCACGCACAACCATCTCTAGGGTTTACAGAGAATGGTTCGAAAAAGAGAAAATATCCAGTCAGAGGCAGTTGTTTGGACAAAAATGCCTTGTTGATGTCATAGGTCAGAGGAGAATGGGCAGACTGGTTTGAGATGATAGAAAGGCAACAGTAACTCAAATAACCACTCGTTACAACCAAGGTATGCAGAATACCATCTCTGTTTGCACAACACATTGAACCTTGAAGCAGATGAACTACAGCAGCAGAAGATCACACAGGGTGCCCCTCCTGTCAGCTTAAAACAGGAAACTGAGGCTACAAGTCACACAGGCTCACTAAAATTGGACAATAGAAGATGGTAAAAAGTTGCCTGGTCTGATGAGTCTCGATTTCAGCTGCGACATTCAGATGGTAGGGTCAGAATTTGACGTAAACAACATGAAAGCATGGATCCATCCTGCCTTGTATCAATGGTTCAGGCTGGTGGTGGTGTAATAGTGTGGGGGATACTTTCTTGGCACACTTTAGGCTCCTTAGTATCAATTGAGCATCATTTAAAGCCACGGCCTATCTGAGTTTTGTTGCTGACCATGTTTATCTCTTTATGACTACAGTGTACCCATCTTCTGATGACTACTTCCAGCAGGATAATGCGCCATGCCACAAAGCTCAAATAATTTCAAACTGGTTTCTTTAACATGACAATGAGTTCACTGTACTCCAAAAGCCTCTGCAGTGGATGTGCAGCCGATAAATCTGCAGCAACTGTGTGATGCTATCATGTCAATATGGACCAAAATATCTGAGGAATGTTTCCAATACCTTTTTGAATCTACACCACGAAGAATTAAGACAGTTCTGAAGGCAAAAAGGGGTCCAACCCAGTACTAGCAAGGTGTACCTAATAAAGTGAACGGTGATTGTATTTTTCAAATATGATTTTATCTGTTTGTCTGGAGCTCAGCACTGAGGCCCCATTCATACCTAGGCATTTTGTAACTTGAGACTCCAAAGCGCTCAATATCAAAAGTCCTATTTTTTTTAAATTATGCCTGTACACACCTGAGTGTAGTGCCGTTCAAAGCCTGAAACGTGTAGCCCGGAAAAGTGTATACGCTGCTTTTGAGCTATAAGCTTTAAGTGTTTTTAGCCCCAATAGATTTCAATGGGAATGTGCAAAAAAAGTGTAAAAAAAACACACATAATCACATAATAGTAACTAGGTTTACTTTGACTAAAAAAGAAATAAAAGAAACACTCAAGCAGAAACAACTACAAAAATAAAAAAAGAAAGAAGGCGCAAATGTAGTCTCAAGGATTAAGAATATTGATGAAGTAGAATATTTCTTTAACTGGAAAAACATTTTCGGTTTTGTACATTTTACAAACAATCATTTTCCAACATTAGGATTTCTGTGGTCAGCCTTTTTGTCAAAATATGTAAATATTTGCAGTCCATCTGTTTCTTTTATATAATAGACATGCTAATGGTAAAATTTACAGACTCATCTGTTTATTTCTAAATTTTCCCTTCACTATAACGGCCAATAACGGAAAAATGAATACTTACCTTTCCGTCATTTTCCTTTCCTGGTGCCTACCCATGGCAGCATACCTATGGTTGGTTGCTCCGCCCCCAACCAAACCACTGGACCACTTATAACTCTATAAAATTAAGAGCTGCCCCCCTAAGACATTCTTATAACTAGTCTTCAAAACTGAGGATTATAAAAGGGAGGGTGTATGGTGCCATGGGTAGACACTAGGAAAGAAAATTCCGGAAAGGTAAGTATTCAATTCTCCATTTTCCTGGAGCCTCCATGGCAGTATACCTATGGTAAATAACTCGCTCACAGGGAGGGTTACTGCCAAAGGAAAATTTTATGTGGTTGCAAAACCAATGGTAAGGTTTTTTTCACAAAATCACAGGAAGTAAGAACGGCTGGATCTAGACTATAGTGTGCCATGAAGGTGCTAAAGGAGGACCAACTAGCAGCCTAGCAAATTGTTTCAGAAGAGACCCGTGCCAAAGCTGCCCAAGAAGAGGCCATTGCTTGCGTTGAATGAGCGTTTACCGTGTTTGGGACTGGAAGACCACTAGCCCGGTAAGTCTTTTGAATTAGTCGAACAATCCAGCTAACCAAAGTTGTCTTGGATGCTGCCGTCCCTCTTTTAACGCCCTTAAGGATATCGAACAGGCGTTGATCTTTGCGGAACTGCTGCGTCAGCTCTATGTAGCGATGTAGAGATTTTGCTACATCTAATTTATGCAATTTTGAGGTGGCTGGATCCTTCTTGAAGGCTGGGAGAACCCATTCCTGATTGAGGCGGTAGATGGACGGCACCTTGGGAATGAATAGGTTATAAAACAACCCTGTCCGGAAAAAAGGTAATGTTTGGCTCTTGCACCCCTTAGTGCTTGGATTTCTGACACGCTTCGATCTGAGGTGATGGCAATTAAAAAGGCAGTTTTTAAAGTAATATCTTCCAGAGCACATTCTTCAGTGCGTGCAAAAGGAGGAGTTGTCAGAGCACTGAGCACCACGGATAAATCCCATTTTGGGTAGAGACTTTCTAGGAGGCCATAACCTTAAGACTGGTCTTAAAAAGCGTTCTATAAGGGGATTCAATGCCCATTGTGTGTCTGTTAGGGCTGACAAAGCTGACACCTGTACTTTTAGGGTGTTGAGTCCCAATCCCAGATCTAATCCATTTTGTAAGACAAATAGAAGATTCTGAACCCCTGGGTTTAGTGGGTTGAATTGGTTGATTTCTGCCAACTTTGTGAATTTTTTCCATATTCTGTAGTAGGTGGCATTGGTGGACGATTTCCTAGCTTGTAGTAATGTTTAGATAACCTCGTGGGAACACCCTAAGTCCAACCTTTTTCGCTCAATTTCCAAGCCCTCAAATCCAGAATCTCTGGATGTGGATGGATGAAGCTCTCTTGAGACAGCAGATTGTCCGTGTTTGGAAGGAGTAATGGTTCGCAAAGAGCCAGTCTGGCTAGGAGTGTAAATCACGGTCTCTTTGGGAAGTATGGAATCACTGCCAGAATCAGAGAGACCGGTGAAAATGCATATCCCATCTGAAAGTCCCAAGGCTGGACTAGGGCAGGCATCCACTCCCGCTGACTTCCAGGATGGCTACCTTGTGAAAAAACGAGGAGTTTTGGTGTTTTGTGGGGATGCAAATAGATCTAATTGGGAAGTAGGGATGGGTGAACGGTTCGGCCCGAGCATAAGTTTGGCCCAACTTTGGTTGTTCGGACGTTCGGCGAACAACGAACATTATGCAGTGTTCGCTGCAAATTTGACAGCCGCGGAAACCCGTTAAAGTCTATGGGACACAAACATGAAAAACCAAAAGTGCTCATTTTAAAGGCTTATATGCAAGTTATTGTCATAAGTGTTTGGGGACCTGGGTCCTGCCCCAAGAGACATGCAAAAAAAGTTTTAAAAACGGTTGTTTTTTTTCGGGAGCAGTGATTTTAATAATGCTTAAAGTGAAACAATAAAAATGAAATGTTCCTTTAAATATCATGCCTGGGGGGTGTCTATAGTATGCCTGTAAAGTGGCGCCGTTTTCCCGTGTTTAGAACAGTACCACAGCAAAATCACATTTCTAAAGGAAAAAAGTCATTTAAAACTGATTGCGGCTGTAATGAATTGTCAGGTCTCGGCAATATAGATAAAACTCATTGAAAAAAACCCCGAACCAAAAATTTAAAAAAAATGGCATAGGGGTCTCCCCAAAATCCATACCAGACCCTTATCCAGGCACGCAACCTGGCAGGGCACAGGGAAAGAGGGGGGACGAGAGAGCACCCCCCAACCTCCTGAACCATACCACATGCCTCCTGAACCATACCACATGGCCACATGCCATCAACATGGGGAAGGTGCTTTGGAGTATCCCCCCAAACCACCTTGCCTGGTATGGATTTTGGGGGGACCCCCACGCAATTTAAAAAAAAAATTTGGTTTGGGGTTCCCCTTAATATTCATATCAGACCCAAAGGGCCTAGTAATGGACTGGGGGGGCACCCATGCTGTTTTTTTCAATGAGTTTTATCTATATTGCCGAGACCTGACAATTCATTACTGCCGCGATCAGTTTTAAATTACTTTTTTCCTTTAGAAATGTCATTTTGCTCTGGTACTGTTCTAAACATGGGACAAATGCGCCACTTTACAGGCATACTATGAATTTTTTTGCCTGTTCACAAGTTCTGGTGCAAACCGGGGGGGGTGTTTGGCTCATCCATATTGGGGCTAACCCCACTGTTGACATCCAATGAAAGACATCCAGATTCAGAGACCACAGGTTGTTGCTGAACTTTCTTGAGATTTTCTTAACTGATTCTTTCTTAACTGATTTTCGAGGACTGGAATATAGGATGCCCGGAGATTGACTAGATTCCTCTCGGCCCATGCTAAGATCAGCCTTCCTTGTCGGATAGGGATCTGCTGTGCATACCCCCTTGATTCTGAACGTAGATTGCCACTCTGTTGTCCATCTGCAGCAGGATGGATTTGCCATTTGTGATATCACCATCCATGCTGCCCTCAGCTCCAAGATGTTCGACACTGAGCCTTTTGTGTTGAACTGCCATCTTCCTTGCACCAACGGTTCTTTGCAGTGTGCGCCCCAACCTAACCGATGCATCTGATGTAAGAATGATCCATGAGATGGGACCAAGGGAACAGTGATTTAGAAGATTGTCTGGTCTCGTCCACTACCACAGACTGGACTTCATTGTTAGCGTAACCAGGATCTCTTGATCTATGGTCTTCCTCCTCCACTGCAATAGAAACCGCAGTTGGAATCCCCGTAGATGCCACCTGGCCCACTTCACCATTGGGATACATGAAGAGAGGGATCCCAGGAGACTTAGGCAGTCGGCTGCTGACATGGACCTGCTGCCATTGCACTTTTCACTTTCCCTATACAGCATAGGGATTTTTTCTGGTGGAAGCGACACCGCTCTCTCTGGGGTGTCGAATAACGCCCCCAGGTATGTCATCCTTTGAGAAGGGATAAGTTGACTCTTTGAAAATTTATCAGCCACCCGTATCTGGTCAATATGTTTACAAATTCTTTCAAGTGTGTTTGCAGAACTTTCTTGTCTTGGAATCAATATGTCGTCCAGATAATGTAAAACCCATATCCCCTTCTCTTGGAGGGGAGCCAGAATTGTCACTAATACCTTCGTAAAGGTCTTGGGTGCTGTTGAAATTCCAAAAGGAAGGCATCGGAACTGGAGGTGAAGTTCACCTACTTTGAACTGCAGGAAGGATTGGAAAATCTGATGAACAGGTATGTGAAGAGATGCATCCTGGAGGTCTTTGGAGACCATCCGGTCCCCTGGCTGCACTGACAATATTACCATATTAGGGATTCCATCTTGAAGTATTCCACGTGAATGAATTTGTTTAACCGTTTCTGATCCAAAACTGGTCTCCATCCTCCTGACATTTTGGGTACTAAAAAGACTGGGAAATAGAATCCTGAGAATTTCTCTGAATCTGGGACCATTACTACTGCTTGTTGATGCAATAGCATTTAGACATACTGAAATAGGATTTCCTTTTTCCCTTTGGAGCTTGTGATCTTGGTGGGCAGGAAGGAATAGTGTGGAGGTCGGCAGCTGAACTTCCAAAAATGACCTTGAAGGACCGTGGAAGTGACCTACTGATCCAAACAATTCTCCACTGAAACCTGAGCGAACGAGTCAAAAAGACTTTTGATTTTCATTTGCGGGTATTGTGGCCTTCTGCTTCCCCATTTTTAGAAAGGTAGCCTGAGAGCCTGTCCAGCTTCTTCTATATTCTCTTCCCGGATGGTATTCTCTGGTGTCCCTAGTTTTTTGTTGAGCCGCTGGTCGTGCTTCAAACTTTTTCCTCCTGTTCCTATCCTGGGGAATTAGGCCACATTCCCCCCTGTAACTCTGTTAAGCGCCATGTCCAGCTTCTCGCCAAAAAGAGCTTTTCCGTCATATGGTATGTGACACGAAGTCTGCTTGGATGATGGGTCTGCTGACCATGGCTTTAGCCACAGTGCCCTCTGCCCTATGCTGGTGGAGCATTTCAGAGTATCTATAGCTGCTTTGGCTATAAAATCTGAGGCCAGTTTTAACTCATCGAGGACTTTGCTAATTTCACCCGAATCTATGCCTTGTCTGAGGGCAATCTCCATATTATGAGACCAAGTTCTTGTGGCTCTGGAAACTGACATTAAAGCCACTGCTGCCATAACACCAGGCAGCAGGACAAAAAAAAAAAGATATTTTTTGGCAGATGAGGGCACTCTCCATCTTTAAGAGATGTTTCCCCTCTGCTATCTGTCACTACAATGAGCTCTCAGCCTCATATATATGTGTGCCGATTAGGGTGTATCAATATGGCTGCCACCCGCTTTGTTGACGTCATGCTGTCAGCGGCGTCTCTAGATTTCATATTTAGGGGGGCACATGGGGGTACAGGGAAAAAAGTGGGGGCCAACCATAAAATGCAAATTCTCTCTCTCTCTCTCTCTCTCTCTCTCTCTCATAATTATTTTTTTTTCAAGAATAGAATGCACTCCAGAGGTCTTGTTACAAATGTACCTTTGTTTTATTTGTGCAATATACAATACACTTGAGCGTTAACGTTTCAGTCCAACTACGGACTTTTATAAAGATGCAAAAAAGTCCCTAGGCGTATTTCCAAGACGGAAGCTGGAGAGTCCCTTTAACATGACCCATAGCCATAGACAAAAATTTGCATTATGAAGGGCCAACTATAATAAGCTAGCTTGTCCTGTAAAAAAAGCTTATTTAGCCCTACTTCCATGTAAAACTACTAAGAAGGGTTGGCCCTTCATAATGCTAATTTAAGTCTATAGTTGAAATGTACGTAATAATTTAATATCCCCTACAAAAAAACACTATTAAATCATATAATGGTAAACATTGCAAAATGAAGTGCAATACCTATTTTGCTCCTAAAGCATATGCAATAATAATCATTTTTCCAGGTACGTACCAAAACATATTCAAGCTATTGTTATATAATGGATGTGGGCTGAAAGTGCACACTCTCAGGTTTAATTTGAGGGTATGTACATCCAAATCGCAGAAAGGGTTTAGGAATTACAGCTCTTATGATTAGCCACCCCTCTTTTGGACAATTGGACAATTGAATAAAAAGCTGTTTCATGGCCAGGTGTGGGCTACTCCTTTGTTATTTCTTCATCAGTTAAGCAGTTAAAAGGTCTGGAGTTGATTCTAAGTGTGGTGTTTGCATTTGGAATCTATTGCTGTGAACTTACATTGTGCGTTCAAAGAAGCTATCCATGCAAGTGGAACAGGCTGTTGTAAGGCTTCAAAAACTAAACAAATCTATCAGAGAGATAGCAGCAACATTAGGAGTGGCCAAATCAACAATTTGGTACATTCTGAGGAAAGAACACACTGGTGAGCTCAGAAAAATAAAAAGGCTTGGACATCCATGGAAGACAACTGTGGTGGATGATGGCAGGATCCTCTCTATGGTCACAACATCCAGACAAGTGAAGGACACTCTCAAGGAGGTGGGCATATCATTGTCAAATTCTGCAATCAAGAGAAGACTTCACAAGAGCAAATACGGAGGGTTCACCACAAGGTGCAAACCATTCATAAGCCTGAAGAATAGAAAAGCCAGTTTAGACTTTGCCAAAAAACCTCTAAAGAAGCCAGACCAGTTGTGGAAAAGCATTCTTTGGACGGATGAAACTAACATTAATCTGTACCAGAATGACGGGAAGAAAAAAGTGTGGAGAAGGCTTGGAAGAGCTCATGATCCAAAGCACGAAGCATCAACTGTGGTCACATGGTGGAAGTAGTGTGATGGCATGGGCATGCATGGCTTCCAATGGCCCTGGGTCATTGTTGTTTATTGATGATGTGACAGAAGACAGAAACAGCCGGATGAATTCTGCAGTGTTTAGAGATATACTGTCAGCCCAGATTCAGCCAACTGCAGCAAAGTTGATTGGACGGTGCTTCACACTACAGATGGACAATGATGCAAAACAAACTGCAAAAGTAACCCTTTTGAAGGAAAAGAAGTGGAATATTCCACAATGGCCAAGTTAATCACCTAATCTGAACCCAACTGAGCATTTCACCTGCTGAAGGCAAAACTAAAGGTAGAAAGACCCACACAGAACTGAAGACAGCTGCAGTTAGAGCCTGGCAAAGCATCAGAAAGGAGGAAACCCAGTCTTTGGTAATGTCCATGGGTTTCAGACTTCAGACAATCATTGCCAGTGAAGGATTCTCAACAAAATATTAAAAATGAGCATTTGATTTATGATTATATTCATTTATGCAATTACATTTGAGCCCCTGAAAATGAGGGGACTGTGTATAAAAATAGTTGCAGTTCCTAAAATTTGTACTTGATATTTATGTTCAACCCCTTGAATTAAAGCTGAAAGTCTACACTTTAAATTCATTTGGATTGATTCATTTTAAATTTTATTCTGGGGGCATATGGAGCCAAAAGTATGAAAATTGTGCCTGTGTCCAAATATATATGGACCTAACTGTAAATAATATATCTTATTGCAACTATTAAAGTGTCACAGCAAAAGAAAACAAGATAATAGCCCCAGCTTTTGCTTGTTACTGCAGCTTATAGTACACTTACTAAATGAACAACAATAATTGTAACTATTTTTGTTAAAGGGACACCATAGTCACCAGAACAACTTGAGCTTAAAGTGTTACTAAACCCACAATAGTAAAATCAGTCTTTATACGCAGTAAAGCATGCTTGTTATACTCACTGTAGAACCTAAGGGGTTTAAACTCTGCATTGTGTAAAAAGGCTGTTTGATCCTGTCTTCTCTGATCCCCCTTCTTCCGCAGTCCCCAATTCATCTCTTGATAGTACAGTCTTGGGGCAAGCTGTACATTGCTCAGTGTGGTGTGTATTGCTAGAGAGGTTTTTTTCCTTGGGAGGGTGCATGAGATCAGCACAGAGCCAATTAGCACTGTCCAGACAGAGGGTCAGGGGTCCTGCAGCTTTGTAGGACAGACAGATGAGAATGAAATGAACCTGTTGGTATTGCTAACCCTATAGTGTCCCTTTAACTATAAATATCTAACTTTCAAATATTACCAGATAAACAGACATTATAGTATAAAGCAACTATTAAGTAAGGAAACAAGTGCACATAAAATAAAGTGCAACGTCACAACAAATATGCAGTGTTATCCTTTTACAGTGAACCACAATAAAAAAAATGTAACTTAAATTTTGACGTTCACGCTAATATAGGCTTAAACATGAATTATTATGGATTGATGCAAACCTGCTAACTACAAGCTCCATATTTATTTGGGATGCAAGTCTGGCCTCAATTGACAATGTGGCCAGATCTGAAAGCTTTCCTCATTCATTGTTGTGCGTAGGAATGATTTTATTAACTTTAGTGCAGAAAACCTTCTTTCACATGAGGCACTACTGACTGGCAAAACACAAGCTATTTTACATAGCCAATAAAGCTCAAGGAATGGAATAGAGTAAGGCTCCAGAAAGTTAGTAAACTCAAAAATTGTGTCCACCTTAATGGCATCTGATGATTTTTTTCTGTGTAGGGTTAGCATTGCCTGCTTCAGCTTAGTCTTCAAGTGTTCTATGTTGCAGGAGTAGAATTTGGCCATTGGTAGCCATTTTTCAAAATGAATAAATGAATCAGATCAAGGATTCAGAGACTGTACACCTTCCATGATTTCCAGAGGATCTTTTGAAAAGCGAGATTTTAGCTCTGAAATTATTCTGTCAAGAACAACAAACATGAACATTTGAATTAAATAATCTTTTTTGAGCAGTTGTTGTCGATGCCCTACAGTCTCCAAAATGATGCGATTTCTTAAGTTGAGAGGAGGCCAGCGATTTGGCTTCTTGGAAGGCAGTTTGGTAGAATCATCATTTGGTGCTGATATTCCACACTTGATGCTCAGTTGGATTGCTTCTGCTCAGACACTTACTATTGTTCCAGAATTAGCAGAAGCTTCAGGTCTCCTCTCTGGATTGTGCATTTCTTCAAGCTCTTGTATAATTGTTTGCACAAGAAGGACAGCTGATGCTAAGTCAGTATCCTTGGCTTGTAACATGTTAGAGAGCGTCTGGGTCCTTTTGTATGTATGTTTTAAAAAAAACACAAGTGCCAGAATGAAGCCACAATCAGTGAACTGATGAATGAATTTTGCCTCAACTGCTCTCTCAGTATGGTTCCCTTCTGCCAAAATATTGAGAGTTTCCAACAGAGGGCCAAGGGTTTAAGAACAGCTTTGCAGGCTACATGTTGGCATGTCCACCTTGTGTCACTTAATTGTTTAAGCTGGATAGCTGGTTTGCTTGACATTTCTTGTTGCACATTAGTAAACCCTGAGTGAACAATAGTACTGCAAAACACATACAGCTTTTCGAGTTTTACAAAAAATTAATTTGCTGCCTGTACATTCTTCACGGTATCCACGATGACCAGGTTGAGGCGGTGACTCATGCAATGAATGTAAAGTATTTTAAATGAAAAAATAGGCAATCCCATGAATAAGTCGGCATGACGAAACATGTCGGGGCGTGGCTGTACGGCAACCATCTGTGATGTGTGATGTTCGGTCGTTTCCGGTTGTGGCGGTTTTGTGATACGAACGAGCGAGCGAGTGGAGGGTGAGATTCAACAGCTGCATCCCGTGTCCGCCGTGACCTTATTACACCGCTACAGCTCAGTTATAGGGGTTTGTTCCCTTAAATGCTTTTATATGATTTTAGTGATGTGAGTGCAATAGTTGAGGATTTCATGTGTCTGTTTAATAAATAGTTTACGGTATCACACTATTGGAGGCATTTTCTTTATTTCATGTTCACATATGGGAATATCCTCCTCTGTTGATTACTGCTAGAAGCCGGAAAGTGTGATTAACCCTGGTGGGATTAAAACAGCATTTATGCCGAGCATGAGAGTGCAAGGCAAATCTTTTTGGTAAGCGCGGTTTCAAAGGGAGTGGATCATGATCACAACCGTTGTGGTGGAAGAATTTTAAAGTGTATAAGAAGATTATTCACCAGTTTTGATATACACCACTATGCATGGACTTTACTGTTTATTTTTATCTATTTAATTTTTTCATTATCACCTTATATATCTTTGCTGATAACACACTGAGAGTGTAATTTATTTAATTTTTTTTGGGACACTTATTAACATCCTGAAACACTTTTGATTATATAGAAATGTATAGTTTATTATTATGAATTGTTTCTGATATATCTAAAGTTTTTGTCACTGTATTCACGTGTACATAGCGCCACTATTTTTTCATTTAAAATACTGTATCATTGATTTTCATTTAAGTAGGCAGTATAGTTTATTATTATGAATTGTTTCTGATATATCTAAAGTTTTTGACACTGTATTCACGTGTACATAGCGCCACTATTTTTTCCTTGTCAAAAGAAGTTTATTGAGTATACAATGTTATAAAGATACATAAAGTAAGTTTACAAGGATCTATAAAGTAAGCTCATTGTTTTACAGTAGGGTTTATATAGGTAAATATCATGAAATTTCAAATATTAAACATTGGGTTCACGTAAACCTAAATTAAATTAAAGATATATATAATTTCCTTAGTTACTTTTGTAGGTATTTAAATGATTTATACCTACTATACATATTGTTTACAAGTAGAGTGTATATAGGTCAAATAAATTCTGATAATGAGCTTTAATCGTAAGGTGGAGAAAAGGAAAGAGAAAGAAGAAAAAGGTTTGAAAGGTAGAGGTATGGTCCACAAGGTTGTCCCGCTCGTCAGTTTATTATTCTTTTTAGTTCTCTTTGAAGCCTTAGAATGGGTGTCTCTGTAAGTCATTTAATCTGTTACCATGGCAACAGGACAGAGTCATTGAAGTTTGACAGGAACTGTTGTTTTATCCAAGGATGCCAAAGTTTTTCAAATTTTGGAATTTGATTTTGATCGATGGCTACCATCTTAGCATGGGACATTGTATTATTCATTCTGTGAATTGTTTCTGCTAGTACCAATGTAGGAGATTTCCATGCCTTGGCCACTGTTTGTTTTGCAGCCGTTATTAGTTGGATCATAAGTTTGAATTGAGAGAGTGTTAACCATTCCGGTTTTAGATTAAGTAAAGTTAAATATGGATCTGGTTGTAATATTTTTTTAAATATTTTAGATGCAATCACGAAGACTTCCTTCCAGAAGGTTTGGATTACTGGGCACGTCCACCATATGTGTAAATATGTGCCTATTTCTGGGCATCCTCGAAAACAAAGAGCTGAGGTATTAGGTGAATATTTTGCCACTCTAGCGGGTACAAGGTACCAGCGAGTTAGGACTTTATAATTTGTCTCCAGTGCTAAGATGTTGGGTGAAGATGACTTAGATGTGAGCCATATGTTAGACCAGTCCGTGTCTTCTAAAGTTCATCCCAGGTCCTCCTCCCACCTCTGAACGTAAGAGGGTCTATTAAGATTTGCTACTCCATATAATTGATTATAAAGTGATGAAATTGTACCTTTAGCAAATGGATCTTTTGTACAGATTGATTCAAAAATGGATAATTGGGATAATGGTGTATCCCCCTTTAGGAATGGTGTATAGAAATTTTTGATTTGGAGATATCTAAATATCTCAGAGTTTGGTAGATCATATTTTTCTCTAAGCGATGAGAATGAAAGGAATGATTTAGATGCTATGAAGTCATTTAGTGTCTGAATGCCTGATGTTGTCCAAGCTTTAAAAGAATTTGGGTAGATCCATGCCGGATAAAAGGCCGGATTTCTGATAAAAGAAAGGAGAGGATTGTGTGGAGATTGTAACTGATATTTGGTTTTTAGTTTATCCCAGAGAGATAAGAAGTGTTTAGTTATGGGATTATGAATTTTAAAGCGGTCTTTAGGATCAAGCCATAATAAATTTGATATTAATAGAGGGTCATTTTCTGAAGCCTCTATAAATACCCATAATGGGATTTCCTGTTTTGCATGTTATTTGGACAGACTGGCCAAATGTGCTGCTCTGTAGTAGTTAGTAAAATTAGGGTATCCCAGGCCTCCTTTATTTTTGGGAAGATGTAGTGTGTGTATAGGTATACGTGGTTTAGAAGAGCCCCATATAAACGAAGTTGCTCTTTTTTGTACTATTCTCAAAAAATAGGAAGGAATTGGAATAGGGAGGACTCTGAATAGATAAAGCAATTTGGGTAGAATAGTCACTTTGATTGCATTAATCTTCCCTATCCAGGATAAAGGAAGTTGCAACCATTGTTTTATTAGATTCGTGATCTGTCTTAATACAGGAGGATAATTGGTTGAGAATAAGTCAGAATGAGATGCTGTTAAATGAATTCCAAGATATGGGATTGATTTTTCTGCCCATGTGAATGGGAGTGCAGCCCTAGCCGGGATCAATTCCATGTTTGTGAGTGAAATATTAAGCACTAGGCATTTCTTAGGATTAATCATAAGGCCGGATAGGGCTGCAAATCCATCAAGAGCTGGTATTAAGTTAGGACCAGAGACCTGTGGTGATGATAGAAAAAATAATATATCGTCTGCAAATATACATAATTTGTGTGTAATACCTCCTACTTCAATGCCAGTTATAGTTTGGTTTGTTCTGATGTATTGGGCCATGGGTTCGAGTATAAGGGCAAATAATAAGGGAGATAATAGGCAACCCTGTCGGGTACCTCTTTCGATATTAAAGGCTTCAGATTTGTATCCAGCATATTTTATATAGGCTTTGGGTTTATTATATAATGCTTTGATCCATGTTAAAAAGTGGGGTCCAAAACCCCATTTTTGTAATGAATATTGCATATATTGCCAGGATACTGTGTCAAATCGAGAGATAGAAAACATAAAGGGATTTTCCGTTTTTTAGCAATATGTGCCAATAACACTGCCCTGCGTATATTATCGCCTGCCTGTCTATTTGGCATGAAGCCTACTTGATCTCTATGTATTAATTTTCCTATAATGCTATTGAGGCGTTTTGCTATTATTTTTGCTAATAATTTAATATCGAGGTTTAACAGAGAGATAGGCCGATAATTCACACAGGAAGTATCATCAGAAAGGGGTTTTGGGATCATACAAACAATTGCCATTAGTGTTTCTTGCCGAAAAGAATGTCCATCTAGAAGTTTGTTAAAAGTTTCAGTGAGAATGGGAGAGAGTATTTCTGAGAATGTTTTATAGTATAAAGCCGAGTAGCCATCTGGGCCTGGTCTTTTGTTAAGTTTTAGGTCTTTTATGGCGTTAGCAACTTCATCTATAGTTATAGGCTCATCCAAACTGCTTTTTTGATTCTGAGATAACTCAGGTAAGGTTATTTTTGAGAAGAAGGATTCAGCCTCTGTAGGATTAAATTCATTGTTTGTCTTGTATAAAGTTGCGAGATGTGAGTGAAATTTATGGACTATTTTAACTGGATTACAAGTGTAAACATTTTTTGATAATTTCAAACGTATTGGTTTGAAAGATTTGTTAGTTGAATTTAATGCCCGAGCCAAATATGTACCTGGTTTGTTTGTATTCATGTAGAAATTGTGTTTGGAGCGTTTGAGGGATTTATCAACTGACTCAGTGAGAAATAGATCGTATTCCAATCTAGATTTTTCCAGATGAGATTTTGTACTCTGAGATGGATTATCTTGAAATGATATGTAGGCTGCATTAAAATTGAGTTCTAGTTTTTTTGCTAGATTTTTGCGTTCCCATTTAAATAGTGCCATTTGTCTTTGTATTGTACCACGCAAGACAGGCTTATGAGCTTCCCACAGTGTTATTGGGGAGATGTCTGTTGTATTATTAATTGATATGTATTCATTTAAAGCTTGTTCAATGGCCATCTGATGTAGTGGGTGTTTGAGCATTATGTCCGGTAAGTACCACGTTGGGTCATGCGCTTTTGGTATGGCTGAGGCTATAGTAGTGTATACTGCATTATGGTCAGACCACGGAATAGGAATTATATCTGATGCAATAATTTCTGGTATCATTCCTATTGTTAGAAAAATATGATCTATTCTGGTGAAGGTTTGATGGGGGTGCGAGAAATAAGTGAATTTCTTTTTCATTGGGTTACTTTCTCTCCACGAATCTACCAGATTGTATTTGGAAAGAAGTTGAGAAAAAGGTAATCTAGAGGTTATTTTGGATGGTGTAAAAGGTGATTTATCTAGAAATGGGAGGAGGACCTGGTTCGAATCCCCACACATTATCACTGTTCCTATTTTGTGTGTATTAATCACTTGTAATATATGTGAGAGGAATGGTGTAGGTTGTTTGTTAGGAGCGTAGTAGGAAATCACCGTGATTGCTGTATCCATTATATAACCCATGAGTATCAGGTATCTACCTTCTGGGTCTTTAATTTCTGATGATAAGGTGAATGGTGTGGATCGGTGAAATGCAATTAGAGTTCCCCTTTGCTTGGTACAGGCAGAAGACGTGTAAATTTGATATTAAAAAGGAGAAATATATTTTGGAGTAGAATCTTTGGTGAAGTGTGTTTCTTGGAGGCATACTATGTGAGTCTTCTTGTTATGGAAAGTACAGAAGGCTTTGGTCCTTTTTTGAGGGACATTTATTCCCTGAACATTCAGGGAAAGTATATTCAGTGGTGCCATGGCAACAGATCAAATAGTTTTGACTTACTTTTTGTTATGCAGAGCTGACTGCGCAGATCAACCTGTGTGGACTGAAGAGATGAATAGATAGAAAAGAAACCAGTGAATTCTGGAGTAAAGAGTAAACAAAAAACATATGAGATTAGATGATACATTGTATAAATTATTTTTTGCAAGTAATCACAATTTACCCGTGAAAGAGAATAAATATCTCTCTCTGGGGAATAAGTGCCTTCGTCACACTCCCACATAATATGGTTGGGAGAATGAGGAGGGCTAATGGGGGTACACGGATCTTCCGCTTACAGGAGAGAAGTGCTATGTCAAAAGACATCAAAATGATGTTTCATTAATTGGAGTGCAGAATATAGTTTTTGTTGAAATTATTTATTCCAGGGTGGTTGTATATGGTTAGTCTTGCCCTAGGCTAAATAATTCAGTTAGAAAGGTACTGTTAATAACTTTGGTATTGATGAAGATAGTTTGAATTATTTTGGGATTTTAACCCTTTTAGAGTAAACAATTACATATTTTATTCATATGTAACTGTTTAGATATGTTAACTCATAAAATTGAGGTTGTATTGCTTCACATTAGAATAAACAAAAACATAATTCTAGGAACTAGTTAGGTAATAATATATTTGTTTTAAGAAAAGAAAGAAAAAGCTTCCATTACTTCTGTATAATTGAACATATTTGTCCTAAAAAGTAATAAATCTATTGTTATTACCTGATAATATATAACTGAACAAGAATTTCCTTATTTCACTTATATATTCTAAGGCTATATGAATCAGAAGTAATAAGAAATATAACTGGAATGTAACATGATCCCACACAGTGTGTGACTATCAGAATGCAGTTACATTCAGTTATAAATATAGGTTTTTTTTTATAGAGAACCATCTCTTAGTATAATAAATGAAGAGATATCAGGAATTAGGATGTCAGTCCATTGAATCTTCTTGGTCCATGGATGATGTGGCATAACGGCCTCTTTTGTGAGAATGATGATTCCCATTTTGTTGCCTGAAGGTGAAGATGATGCCATTCTTCTGCGTGTGGGAGTGTTGCTGCTTGTGGGTTCTGTCAGATTTAATTTTAAAAGGGTTTGTTGTAGTTCATCTGCTGATCTTCTTCTGTAAATTGTACCTTGGTAGTTAAATCTGACTGAAAAGGGGAAGCCCCATTGATACATAATGTTGTGGCGTTGCAGTTCCATTAGTTGGGGTTTCATGGATCGTCTTTTAGTAATAGTAAGTTGGGATAGGTCAGCAAAAATTTGATAATTGTGTCCTTGAAAATTAAGTTCCTTTTTTTCTCTTGCAGCAATTAGTATTTGTTCTTTCGTTCTGTAATAATGAAATTTTGTGATTATATCACGTGGGGGTCCATCTTTCTTTTTGGCTGTGGGGGCTCTGTGTACTCTGTCCAGTTCTAAACGTTCAATAGGGATATCTGGCTTTAGTTCTTGTAATAGAGCAGTAATAGTAGATTGCAGGTCTGTCACAGTTTCAGGTATTCCCCTTATGCGCAAGTTTGAACGTCTGACTCTATTTTCGTAATCTTCGAGCTTAGTTTGAAGTATTAAATTCTCTTTTTTTAATTGTTCCAATTCTGTTATATTTTCTTGGGTTGTAATTTCAATTTCATCCATTTTTATTTCTAAGGCTGCGATGCGGTTTCCCAGCTCTCTTATTTCTTTGGTTAGGCTTTTTGTTATTTGGTCTGAGGTTTGTTTTAAAGCCTTATGAAGCATCTTTTCAAATTGTAATAATATTACTGGGGATACTGAGGAGGCTTGTGGAGAAGTTTGTGAGAGGATTTGTTCTGTATCTGACTCAAATGGAGAGTCTTGCTGTGACATTTTCTGTCTGTGAGAGCGCCCTGATGCTGTATCTTGTGAGGTGACTGGAGCTGCTTCAGCTGCAGTGAGTGCCTGTGAGCTCTTTGTGAGGTGATTTTTATTTCTGCCACGGTTTCCTCCCAGTACCATATTTCCTGCCCAAACTTTCACAGTTTGTTCCCTGGAGCAAAAAGGTTCAAATGGATACCTTTTGAGCCTGCAGGCTCCGCTTTGTCCTTCTCTTCTCTCCTCAGCGGTGTGGAGCTCTAACAATGCATGTCTGCTCCGCTAGGCTCCGCCTCCTGCCGATCACTGGAAGTTCAACATGGCAACTCATGGCAATGAACTCTCTGAGGGTCTGAAAAAAAGAATTGTTGCTCTACATAAAGATGGCTTAGGCTATAAGAAGATTGCCAAGACCCTGAGACTGAGCTGGCACACGGTAGCCAAGACCATAAGCAGTTTAACAGGACAGGTTTCACTCAGAACAGGCCTCGCCATGGTCGAACAAAGAAGTTGAGTGCACATGCTCAGCGTCATATCCAGAGGTTGTCTTTGGGAAGTAGACGTATGAGTGCTGCCGGCATTGCTGCAGAGGTTTAAGGGGTGGGGGGTCAGCTCGTCAGTGCTCAGACCATACACCACACACTGTATCAAATTGGTTTGTATGGCTGTCGTCCCAGAAGGAAGCCTCTTCTAAAGATGATGCACAAGAAAGCCCTCAAACTGTTTTCTGAAGACAAGCAGACTAAGGACATGGATTACTGGAACCATGTCCTGTGGTCTGATGAGACCAAGATAAACTTATTTGGATCAGAGGGTGTCAAGCGTGTGTGATGGCAACCAGGTGAGGAGTACAAAGAGAAGTGTGTCTTGCCTACAGTCAAGCATGGTGGTGGGAGTGTCATGGTCTGGGGCTGCATGAGTGCTGCCAGCACTGAGGCACTACAGTTCATTGAGGGAACCATGAATGTCAACATGTACTGTGACATACTGAAGCAGAGCATGATCCACTCCCATCGGAAACTGGGGCGCAGGGCAGTATTCCAACATGATAACGACCGTAAACACACTTCCAAAATGACCACTGCCTTGCTAAAGAAGCGGAGGGTAAAGTTGATGGACTGGCCAAGCATGTCTCCAGATCTAAACCCTATTGAGCATCTGTGGGGCATCCGCAAATGGAAGGTGGAGGAGCACAAGGTCCTTTCTGTAGCCTTCAGGTGGGCCTCGTCATGGAGGACTGGAAGAGGACTCCAGTGGCAACCTGTGAAGCTCTGGTGAACTCCATGCTTAAGAGGGTTAAGGTAGTGCTGGAAAATAATGGTGGCCACACAAAATATTGACACTTTGGTGCCCAATTTGGACATTTTCACTTAGGGTGTACGCACTTTTGTTGCCATTAATAGCTGCGCGTTGAGTTATTTTGAGGGGACAGAAAATTTACACTGTTATACAAGCTGTACACTCACTACTTTACATTGTAGCAAAGTGACATTTCTTCACTGTTGTCACATGAAAAGATATAATAAAATATTTACAAAAATGTGAGAGGGGTGTACTTACTTTTGTGATATACTGTATGTTAACCTGTGATATCTTAAAATATGTTGACATTTTTAAACTATCCCTATACCATCTTAGTCTGGCAATAGAGATTAGGTATACTCTATTCTTCCCTAGATCTTTGTGCCTTATGAAATTCATCGTTTGTACTGTATGGTTGTAATACTGTTTATACTTGCAAATTTTGACTTTTGTATGCTTGTACTGTTGTTCATTCTGATACAACTTAATTAAAGATAGGAAACAAAAACAGCAGTTAGTAATCACCATAGGCTTACATGAACAGGGATTGACCTCTTTTAATGCCCTATTCAAGGGCCTGATTGGTTTACCGCCAAACGCATAGAAATGTCTCTAATGTCCTGTACACACGACCGGACATTGATCGGACATTCCAACAACAAAATCCATGGATTTTTTACGACGGATGTTGGCTCAAACGTGTCTTGCATACACACAGTCGCACAAAGTTTTCAGAAAATCCAATCGGTCTGAACGCGGTGACGTAAAAAACGTACGTTGGGACTACAAACGGGGCAGTAGCCAATAGCTTTCGTCTCTTAATTTAGTCTGAGCATGTGTGGCACTTTGTGCGTCGGATTTGTGTACACACGACCAGAATTTAACTGATCGGATTTTGTTGTCAGAAAATTTTATAGCCTGCTCTCAAACTTTGTGCCGGAAATTCAGATGGAAAAAGTCTGATGGAGCCCCCACACGATCAGAATTTCCAACAACACAATCCGACCGCACTTTTTCCGTCGGAAAATCCGACCGTGTGTATAGGGCATAAAAGTACATACGTTATGTTTTTGCTTTGATGAGCAAAATAGAATAAAAAGAATTCTTAAACCCAATAGCTGTGTCACTGGTTAAGGGCTGATTGTGCATTCTCTCTAGTACACGGTACGATCTAAAAGGGACTAAATCTCCTGTAGTTTCTCTTTTTTGATTCTGGCCCCTAGTTTAATGAGAGTGCCCCTTATCACACACTGATGAGCTTCCAACATTACACAGGGGGAGGTCTCTGATGCCTTGTTTGTAGCAAAATATGCCTTTATTTTGTTCTCAAACATGCGTACATGTTGTCGATGTTGCATTAAACTTTCATTCATCCCCCAGGTTCCAGGCTGTTCCAAGAGCAGAGACACTGTAATTGGTGCGTGGTCTGAAATGGTCCATGGACCAATGGGGAGAGTATAGATTGGTGTGGTGAGTGAAATAAGTATATGACCCCTTCGCAAAACATGACTTGGTCTCACAGAGGTCAGACGTTTCTTGTAGTTGGTCACCAGGTTTGCACAGATCTCAGGGGGGATTTTGTCCTACTCCTCTTCCAGATCCTTTCCAAGTCATTAAGGTTTGTCCTGTCCCCTTAGCAGAAAAACATCCCCAAAGCATAATGTTGGTGTTGTTGGGGTCATAGGCAGCATTCCTCCTCCTCCAAATACGGCGAGTTGAGTTGATGCCAAAGAACTCGATTTTGCTTTCATCTGACCGCAACACTTTCACCCAGTTCTCCTTTGAATCATTTAGATGTTCATTAGCAGCCTTCAGGTGGGCCTGTACATGTGCTTTCTTGAGCAGGGGGACCTTGCAGGCGCTGTAGGATTTCAGTTCTCCACGGTGTAGTAAGTTACCAATTGTTTTCTTGGTGACTTTGGACCCAGCTGCATTGAAATCATTTACAAGATTCACCTGTGTAGTTCTGGGCTGATTCCTCACCGTTCTCATGATCATTGAAACTCCACAAGGTGAGATCTTGCATGAATAATCGCCCTAACTGTTGTCACCCTCTCACCAAGCTGCTTGGTGATGGTCTTGTAGCCTATTCCAGCCTTGTGTAGATCTACAATCTTGTCCCTGACATTGGACAGCTCTTTGGTCTTGGTCATGGTGAAGAGATTGGAATTTGATTGATTGATTGATTGCTTCTGTGGACAGGTGTCTTTTATACACCTATCAAGTTGAAATTAGGAGCACTCCCTTTAAAAGAGTGCTCCTAATCTCAGCTCTATATAGAAGACACCTGGGAGTCAGAAATCTTGCTGATTGATAGGGGATTAAATACTTATTTCACTCATTAAAATGCAAATCAATTTACAACTTTTTTGAAATGCGTTTTTCTGGATATTTGTGTTATTATTCTGTCTCTCACTGTTAGAATAAACCTACCATTAAAATTATAGACTGATTATTTATTTGTCAGTGGGCAAACGTACAAAATCAGCAGGAGATCAAATACTTTTTTCCCTCACTGTAAATCTCTTGTGGCATGGAATCAGGAGTTCTTCAGTGTCTGAAAAAGCACTGTTGACAGCCTACCATCTTCCAATTATATTAAATATAAATTAATAATGTTCCTGAAATAGGGATGCAGTTTCTAAAATTACATCTGCCAGTAATGGGAAGAATAATGGTCAGCTCAATATTCAGCGTTCTGTCCCTGTCACACTCTGGAATTTGTCATCCTCTTTGTCCTATAAGAATTTTAACATTTCATGGGATTGCTGAGTCTTACTCAAAGAGCTTACAGTTGTTAACTACAAGTGTACAAGTGTAACTGATAGCATACAAATTAATCTATTCATCGTTTTTTTTTGAGGACCTACATTTGTTCATTTGACATTATGAGAGCAACCTGCAGTGATAAGGTAGCGCCGCATTCTGTAAAATAACAATAACAATAGTAATACCACCCTGTTTAAGCTAAACCTTTTTTAAAAATTCTATTTTTATAGCTATATATTAGCCTGTCTGTCTGTCTGTCTATCAATCTGGGAACTTTCCAAAGTCAGCGATCCTGAGATTGGAACAGGTTGATGGGTGGGTAAAAGGGGAAAAAGGAGCACATACAGGGCTCCGCAGGCAGATTTGTAGCTAACTGCAGTTTATTAGTGACAGGACTGCAGAGGATTAAATTATGTTAATGTGGTCCTCTAAAGAAATTGATCTGCCTTGAGAATACAAAGGCAAAAAGGGTACTCCTAACTAAACTTGGACTTCAAATGAACAACGGTTAAAATATGTGGGTAATCCAGACACTATGCAGCAATAGCAATGACAGTAGAGAAAAACCCGGAACAAAATAAAATAAATAAATAGGCGTAGGGCATGACAGGGGAAACAGGGTACATACATAGTACAGAGTCTGGGATTGGTAGAATAAAGTGGGAGAGGGTAGCAAGTTAAGAAAAGGAGCTGGCCCCCCCTCCTGGCACCACAGCATGAGGGAAAGTTAGAGGTCACAGTGACATAGCCGAGGTGGAGAACTTACTGGCCCAGCTACGGGCAGAAGCGGCAACGTGGGGCCCAGGTTGGCTTCAGGAGACACTGGGGCCAATGCTGGCACAGCCGGTGGCGAGTGCAGGTACAGGGGGGAGAGAGTCGTTGCGAGCTTGGAGGTCTTGTGCTTCTCCCCCGACCCCTCCCCCAGAGCTCAGCGTCATCCAGTGAGTCCCCAGTGGGCCCCTTCGGGACCCCCTGCGAAGCACACCGCTTTGCTAGCGGGGGGTTACCGGAAGGAATCACCCTCATAGACGGAGCTCTGCGGGCAGCCGTTCCAGTAGTTCTGGAGCGGCCACGTGGCCCGCACGGCAGATGGACATGGAGCGAGCGGGCCCTGTCCCTGGTGTGACGTCAGTGGGGACGGTGCCTCAGCGAGGGAGATCTGCAGTTGCGGTCGCCGGGCCTTCCACCTCCTCGGCCAGCGACCTCCCCGGGGCCATACAGGAGCTTCAGAGTGGGACAATGAGTCAGGATGGGGCGCCAGGGCAGCTGCGAGCCCCCCCGGTCCGGGGAAGTCGTCACAGAAGTCCACGGACGGGTCTGGAGCGCGGAAGCAGGACAGATGGAGGCCGGACCCTCAGCATCCAGGGCTGAGTCACCTGGAGGGCCATCTTCAGAGGAAGAAGAGTTTGCTGTGCAACGATCGGAGGGTGAGCTGTCGGGGTCGGAGGATGATCGGGTTCCCCTGAGACGATCGGAGGCAATGGAGACAGGGCGGCTGGTGGGAATCTTCCTAGGCAGCTGGTAAGTCAGCTTTACCCTCTATGGGCCAGTATGGCGGTATTGCTGATGTAGGCCGCAGAGGTGGGTCTGATACGGGTGCTGGGGTAGCTACGGGGCAAGGGGACTCTCAAGGGATGCTTCCCAGACTGGCGCGGCGCAAGGGGCCACGGTTGTGGGGAAGTCAGGCTTGCTGTGTTTTCTGGCAGGACTTAAGGAGTTGGTTGGCAGATTGGAGAAGAGTGACGGCGCCGCTGCCAGCCCGACGGAGGCATGGGTCCCACCTGCAGGGGGGGGCGGGGTGTCCCTAGCACCTA
Source organism: Aquarana catesbeiana (assembly GCF_042186555.1). Taxonomy (NCBI): domain Eukaryota; kingdom Metazoa; phylum Chordata; class Amphibia; order Anura; family Ranidae; genus Aquarana; species Aquarana catesbeiana. The sequence continues at coordinate 499,105,586 of NC_133326.1, read as the reverse complement.
AGACGGTGTCGGCGGCTCCGGCAGTGGTGGCTCAGCCTACCATGGTGGAGAGCACTGAGCAAGGGCAGCGAGCATCTGGGAAGGCAGCGGTGGCGGGGGACACAGCGAGTAAGCAGGACACCGTCCATTTAGCGGATGCTGCCAAATGCGAGGTTTATGTATGTTTTGAGGGTCCACTAGGGGCGCATCTGAAACCGGAGGTACGGGAGAAAATTTGGAAGGGTGAGTACGTTGAGATGTTCTCGCTGCTGCCATTGGAAACATTTAACCTGAATAGGGTGAAACCAGAGGAGTCCAAAAAAGAGGATGAGGAGAAGCGGAGGTATCGGCTGATTCCGCGAACGTTTACTAACTGGTTGCAGGAATTCGTCATCATGGTGAGCGTAATCGGGGAAAAGAACCCTGAACATTGTTCGCCACTCTTTTGTTACCTGGACGCAGTAGGGTAGGCACACCGTTTGTGGATGCACCTTATGACTTCGGTGAGGGCTCAGAGTCAGTTTTTTCGGGGGGGGGGATGGACCGTCTTCCCCTGGCCAACCGGCCAGGAAGAAAAAGGGGGCCTGTTGGCAGTACAATGAAGGTACCTGCAGGTTTGGGGGGGGGCGTGCCGATACAAGCACGAATGTTCCGGTTGTGGTGGGGCTCACAATCTGTCCAGATGCTTCAAACACGGAAAGGGTTGCGCCGGAGAGTCTGTAAACAAATGGGAGGACACGGTGATGATGGAAAGGATACGGCCGTTTCTCGGTAGGTATCCGGATAGGAGGGTGGCCCAGTTGTTAAAAAAGGGGTTTTCTGAGGGGTTTCGCATCCCATGCGCTTTGGAGGTAGTTCCCCCAGTGTCTCGCAATTTACAATCGGCCATGCAACATTCGGAGGTAGTTTCTGAGAAATTGCATAAGGAAGTTGCGTTAGGTCGCATGGGTGGCCTTTTCCCATCCGGTGGTTTCCCCTTTGGGGTCATGCCAAAGAAGGAGCCCAATAAATTTAGGCTTAATCACCACCTTTCTTTCCCCAAAGGAGGGGCAGTCAATGATGCCATTGACCCGGAGGAATGTACGGTGAGCTAAACTTTCTTTGATGCGGCTGTAATCTGGGTTCGCCATTATGGACAGGGGGCATTGATGGCTAAGTCTGATGTTGAATCGGCTTTTCGGCTGCTGCCGGTTCACCCGGACAGCTTTCGGTTACTGGGGTGTCACTGGAACGGAGAGTTCTATGTCTTCAATGTCTTCCGATGGGTTGCACCATCTCTTGTGTGCTGTTTGAGCAGTTTAGCTCCTTCATTGAATGGGTGGTCAGGGATGTTTCGGGAGTGAATTCGATCATCCATTATTTGGACGACTTCCTCTGCGTGGGACCGGCTTCATCCAAGATCTGGCTACATTGGAACACATCACAGGGCAGTTTGGCATACCATTGGCACCTGAAAAGACTGAGGGACCAAGCATGGTCATCACGTTTCTGGGCATTGTCCTGGACTCATGTGCTATAGAATGCCGTTTGCCAGAGGACAAACTGGCAGCTCTCAAGGCAGAGATAAAGGGCATGCTAGGCTTGTGCAAGGTTCACCTTCGGGCGTTGCAATCGTTGTTAGGGAAGCTTAACTTTGCGTGTCGCATACTGCCAATGGGGAGAGTATTTTGCCGGCGGGTGTCGGCAAGTACGGCTGGGATCAAGTCACCCAAGCACTTTGTGCGCTTGGTTAAGGCACACAGGGAGGATTTGCAGGTGTGGCATTCCTTTCTGGAGTCGTTTAATGGGAGGGTGCTCTGGATGTCTGGCCCGGTTAGCAATTTCGATCTGGAACTCTTCACGGACGCTGCTGGCTCTAACGGTTTTGGTGCTTTCTTTCAGGGCAGGTGGAGTGCGGGCACGTGGCTGCAGTCATGGATAGACGCAGGTTTCACAAAAAACTTGGTGCTACTGGAATTGTTTCCGGTGGTGCTGGCGGTCGAATTGTGGGGCTCTTCTTTCGGGGATCTGAAGGTGCGTTTTCACAGGGATAACCTGGGGGTAGTGCAGGTGATAAATAGAGTATTGGCTTCATCTCCCCCAGTGGTTAGGCTGCTACAACACTTGGTGTTGAGATGCCTGCAACTGAATGCTTTTATTTATGCAGTGCATCTTCCAGGAGTGGAGAACGTCATAGCTGACGTGTTGTCTCGATTTTAGTGGGACAGGTTCCGAGAGTTGGCGCTGGCAGCGGAGCAGCAAGGGGTCCCCTGTCCCGACTGGCTGTGGAAGATTGCATTGGAAACGTCTCCGGATGGATCAGGAGGTCGGTGAGTGAGACTACGTGGGTTGCATATAGCAAGGTATGGCAGGAGTGGTTGGCATTAGTACACATGGCTGGAGTGGATCCTGTGGGCCCGGAGGTGAGGTTGCTGGTATTGTATTTTATTTCCAGGAACATGGAGAATGGGGTGTCAGTGTCCGCATTGGGGAGAAAGATGGCGGGTTTGGCGTTTTTGTTTAAATGGCAAGGTTGCCCGGACTTTACTAAGGATTTTTGGGTGAGGCAGTCGCTCAAAAGTTATAGGCGGTCCAGGCAGCACAGGGACACCAGGCGACCAGTGTCGTTTGGTATCCTTCTGGGAAATTTGGCACAGTTAACGGATTTATTTTCATCGGTTTATGAGGTTTCGCTGTTTAAGGTGGTGTTTTTGTTGGTGTTTTTTGGGGCCTTTCGGATCAGTGAGCTGGTCAGCCCTTCTAAAAAGGTGCAAGGGGAATTTGGGTACATGAGGTGATGGGTCTGGAGGATAGTGTGTCCTTCTTGTTGCGTAGATCTAAGACAGATCAGGTGTGCAAGGGCAGGACGGTACAGGTCTTCTCTTTGCCGGGCTCGCCGATGTGTCCGGTGGGGGCCATGAGGGGGTTTTTAGAGGTGCGACCCAAGGCTGCGGGGTCCTTCTTAAATTTTCTTTTCATTCCTTCAGGATAGGGGTGGCGACAGAGGCGGCACGGTGTGTTGGATGCTGAGTCCGTCAAGCGCATTGGTAGATGGGGGTTGCGTAGGTTTCATCTGTACATTCGCCTGCATTTGCTGGTGGGGTTGGAATGAGAATGGACTGGTGGGGGCTTATGTATGGCTGTAATGGTTTCTTTTTGGGTTTGCTGAGAATATGGTGGTACGTTTGTCTTTTTTTTTTTTTTTTCAGGTGCTGTGCAGGGCCTGGTCTGGATACTGGGCCATTCCTATGTGTTTTGGGGACCAAAAAGGGCTGATGTTAGGCCGGATGGCTGACAATTGGGGTTTTCAAGACAGGAAGTTTGTGTTTGCTGGCTGGGAGTTCCAGGGATGCTATGGAGTAGGATGAATTCAGAGGTGCATCGTTTTGCACGGTTGGATAGGCCGCCTGACGTTTTAATTTTACATGTGGGCGGCAACGATCTGGGAGTTAGGTCCATGTTAGACATCACGCGGGACATCAAGTTTGATATCCTTCATCTCCGCATGGCATTCCCGGACATGGTGATTGTGTGGTCTGATATTCTGGCTCGGACTTCATGGCGAATGGCTAAGTCATTTGAGGGCATTAATAGGGCTCGTAAAAAGATTAATCGGGAGGTAAGCAGATTCCTGGTGCAGAACGGGGGGGGGGGGGGGGTTGATGATACGGCATTTGGAGTTGGAGGTGGAGACATGGAGATACTTTCGGGGGGGGTGGAGTGCACCTTGACATGTTGGCATTGGGGCTGCAAGATGGTATACAGTGAGCTCTCAGTGTGTGGAGGGGCACCCAAGGGTAGGGTTTTTCCCTTGGGCGCTGTGGAGGGTGTTGGTCTTTGCGGGTGAAGGAAGATACCTCAGAGAGAAGAGTTCAGGACTTGTCGATGGTATGGGTCCTGATGGTGGTATTCCAGCTAACGGAGGTTAAGCTGAAAGTTTTTGGTAACGGGTGCAGTGCGGTCAGTGGTTGTCTCTGAGCCAGCCTGTCAGCTTGAAGCCTATTAGCAAATTTGAGAGGTACTGCAGTGCAGTATTTACACAAATGTTTTGTTAATTTGAAAGTATTTGTTAATAAATAAGGCTGCTACAGCCTATGTTTTACTCCAATTTCAGAGTGGTCTCATTAATTAGGTTATGGGTAATAGGTTGGAGTAAAGGGGGTATTTAAGAAAAAGGTACATCTGTTATACAATAGTCAAGAAAAACCCGGAGCAAAATAAAATAAATAAATAAGCGTAAGGCTGGCATGACAGGGGAAACAGGGTACATAGATAGTACAGAGTCTGGGATTGGTAGAATAAAGTGGGAGGGGGTAGCAAGTTAAGAAAAAGGAGCTGGACCCTCCCCCTGGCACCACAGCATGAGGGAAAGTTCCCGCCCACCCTCCCCTTGTTTTGTTGTTCCGTGTTGTCTGGTTGTGTTGTTCTTTTTTCAAACAGGGACGAGGCGATCCAGATGTCGTGGCAGTGGCGGGTGTTGGTGTTTGCAGGTGAAGGATAGATACCTCTGAGAGAAGAATTCAGGACCTGTCGGTGGTATGGGTCCTGATGGTGGTACTCCAGCTAACAGAGGTTTAGTTGGAAGTTTTTGGTAACGGGTGCACTGTGGTCGGTCGTTGTCTCCGAGCCAGCCTGTCGGCTTGAGGCCTATTAGCAAATTTGAGAGGTACCGCAGTGCAGTATTTACACAGATGGTAATCGAGGTTCCTGCAAAGACCAGCGCTAGGATGAAATGATGGGTTTAATAACAGATGTTTGTGTTTATGTTAATTTGAAAGTAATGTCCGATGCCTTCCAACTGCCTGTTAACCACTATCTGAAAAGTGATCTATGGCAGAACAACACATATTTACAATATTTATGCACACGTATATCTGACATTCTGAAAAGCACTTAACCTGGCTTTACAAATTGATGATCTGGAAAAAACAGAAACTACTGAGAAGTCTAGCGTGTGTTACTCACAAGAGTGACATCACACCATGTATGTTTGGGAACATTCACTGACAAGCCGGAGATTTTGACATATCCGGTAATGGGCTGATAATGTTAAACTGGTTCTAAAGGCTCAAGGTTTTTTTAAATTAACGCATTATCTCTCTTTCTGGTGCAGCTGGCCCCCAAGCCCCCCCTCCTCCTTATACTTACCTGAGCCCCATCTCGATCCAGCGATGTTAATGAAAGCAGCTGCTCTCCCGGGTCTCTTTCTCCTCATTGGCTTACACAGAAATGGGAATCATTGGCTCCTGCTGCTGTCAATCACAGCCAGTGAACTAATGAGAGAGAACGGGGGTGAGACTGCTTGAGTGTTCCCATAGCAAGAGGTTTGCTATTGGGGGCACTCGGCAGGGGGGAAGAGCCAGGACTGCAGCTGGGGGACCCAAAAAGAAGAGGAACGGGGGTACTCTGTGCAAAATCATTGCACAGAGCAGGTACTGTAAGTATAACATGTTTGTTTTTTTGTTTTTTTAATCTTTCCTTTAGAATATATTATATCTATCATCTGTTAGTCTGTGTGTTTATCAATCTGATGATATCTGCCTATTAGTCTGCAGATCCATACAACTGATTGGCAGTCAAAATGCCAACGTGCGTTTAAGGGCTTCCTGACCATGTTTATTCATCCATATTGCATCAATTAAAAGCAAAAGAATTTCCCCCCAGGGGAAATCCTGTGTCAGCTCAGTCCAGTGTACAACAAAACAGTAAGCCTCCTGGCTAGTTATAAGACATTTTTGGGTCAGCTTAGACCTGCAGGCTATTTCAGCACAGTCTGCATGCAAACTCTCTCTCCAACACATACTACACACTGCTCATACCAGAGAGGATTTAAAAGAGAAGTATGGCCAAAGCTGTTTTGAATATACTTCTCTTGTGGGTCACAGGAGTGCACTTACTTTTGTTTTCCCAAGACCCAGAATCACCAGACAGCAGGCTTTAGCCACTCACCTGCCACAGTTCTGGAAGAATCTCGGCCATATTGTTGGGATCCACCCGGATGCCTGATCAACAGCTGGCTCAGCCTCCCAGTGTGCCACTGGGAGCCACCTGCTCCTGCATCCCCCCAGTGAGCGCTGGAAGGGCAGAATGAACAACAGTGACAGAGAACTGAGTAATCAGTGACCATGTGATCACTCATTTCTCTGGCTTAGAGCTAGTGGGGTACTGATGCTGCAGCATGGAGGTGAGTATGGATGTGTTGTTTTTATTTTTCATACTTCTCCTTAAAATTTTGGCCCAGGTGAGGAAAAGTGTGTGGCCAGTGCTTCAACAACTGCCTACTGCCACACAGACCTACCATTACCACTAGCTTATTTTCTAAAATGGCAGATTCCAAGCAGCAGGTAAACCCCATCCACGAATTGACTGAAAGGTTCTTTGGTTTATTTTTAATGCTCTAAAAGATATAGACAACCACAGGAAGTCATGGGGAAAGATGCCCTCTTGACAAAGTTATTGCAAACATTTTATTTAAGATCATAAGACAATGAAATAACCATTTAGGCCCCTTTCATTTAGGCCATTTTGAGCCACATGTCAGTTTTTCAGGCAGACCTGATTGGAAGAGCCAGCTATTCCTATAGACTAGCCGCCATCAAATGGAGGCCAGCGGTCCGAACACGGACCGAGTGATGCTTCTGTTAGGACAGTCATGCCGCCAGTGTAAAGTGCCTCTGCTCCACCGCCATTGGTTGCAGGGACCACCGGTGTGCACTCCGCCCCCTGCTACTGCCTATCTTGTGGCTCCTGGCTGGGCCGCGAGGTAAGGCGTGAAGTCACGTGCGCACTCGACCTCTGCTGCTCGTTTTCTCGGCTCCCGGCTCTCACTCCTTGCCGTGGGGTATGATGCGCGCCCCACCCCCTTCAGCAAGACTCCTGGTGCAGCTCTCTACCCCCTGCAACTTGCTACCTCTTCTGTGTTCCACTTCCTGCCTGCCATCAAGGTATGTGAGATGTAATATTTACAGGGGCACAATGATGGGCACATTTTAAGTTAAGATTCACTCTAATGGGCACAACAAAATGCGCCCATCAGAGTGCCCCTTTACATAAAATATACCCATCAGTGTACCCCTTAACATAAAATAAGGGGCGCTCTGATGGACATATTTTATGTTAAGGTTCACACTCCTCAGAGTGCCACTTAACATAAAATGTGCTTATCAGAGTGCCCCCTTAACATATGTGCCCATCAGCGTGTCCCCACTAGCATAATATGTACCCATCAGTGTGCCCTCTTAAAGGGTAAGTTCACAGAAAAATCTGTAAGGTGAACTTACACAGGACCCCCTCCTCACCCCCCATCCGGTCCCGCTGACCTGGAGCGTGGCGATCACCCTTTCTGACACATCGTATAGCCGCCTCACCGGTCCGGGGCTTAGAAATCTCTTCAGCTTAATCTCCGAAATGTACCTCATCAGGAGGTACGTTTAGGAGCATTCTAATTGGTCAGCGCCATCAATCAGAACCTGCATAGCCCGTCCTGTCACCGCAGGTGAACAGGAGAGAAAGCCGTGGGGATTTCAAATCCCCTGATTGATAAAGTGGAGATATGAGCTGTCAGAATTGATTGTCGCTTTCCAGGTTAGCGAGCCCGGGTGCAATGGGGACAGGGTCCAGTGTAAGTTCACCTTACAGATTTTCTGTAAAGGTGAACTTACACTTTAACATAAAATGTGTCCATTAGAGGGAACCTAACATAAAATAAGGGGCATGCTGATGGGCACATTTTATGTTAAGAGGGCACACTAATGGGCACATATTATGCTAGTGGGCCAAACTGATGGGCACATATTATGCTAGTGGGGGCACGCTGATGGGCACATATTATGTTAAAGGGGGCACTCTGATGGGGACACCTAATGTAAAGGAGCACTCTGATGGGGACTCCTGATGTAAGGGAGTACTGTGATATAAGGGGGCACTTTGACAGGAATACCTGATGTAAGGTGGCACTGTGATGGGCACACCTGATGTAAGGTGGCACTGTGATGGGGACACCTGATGTAAAGTGGCACTCTGATGGGGACACCTGATGTAAGGGGGCACTCTGATGGGGGCACCTCATGTAAAGGGGCACACTTGATGGGCACACCTGATGTGATGGGGAAACCTGATTTAAAGAAGCACTCTGATGACGGCACCTAATGTAAGGGGACACCCTGATGGGGACAAATGATGTAAGGGGGGACACTGATGGGAGACACCAGATGCAAGGGGGCCTTCTGATGAAGAAACCTGATGTAAGTGGGCACTTTGATGGGAATACCTGATGTAAGGGGGCACTCTGATGGGGACACCTGATGTAAGATGAAACTGTGATGGAGACACCTGATGTAAAGGGGCACTTTGATAGGAACAGGCACTGTGATGGAGACACCTGATGTAAAGGGGCACTTTGATAGGAACAGGCACTGTGATGGAGACACCTGATGTAAAGGGGCATTTTGATAGGAACAGGCACTCTAAAGGAGACACCTGATGTGATGTGGACACCTGATGTAAGGGGGCATTCTGACGGGAATACCTGAGGTATGGTGGCACTGTGATGGGGACACCTGATGTAAAAGAACACTGTAATAGGGACACCTGATGTAAAGTGGCACTCTGATCAGTGGCAAAGTGATCAGGGTGCCCTGATGGTGGCAACTGATTTATGGGGGTAGTCTGATGGGGGCACCCAATGTAATGAATTACTCTGGTAGGGGCACCTGATGTAAGGGGGAACACTATTGGGGACATTTACAGAGTATTACCAGAGTCTGTGGAGGAAAAAGCACCAGAGAGTGCGGCTTGGGCCAAAAAAGGAAAGAAGATGCGTACAATCTTTCATGGCACAGATTTGTGATTTGGACCTCGGCCGGAAAAAAAATGTTAGTGACCGGACCTCCTTGAATTTCAGTTCACTACCCCTGCTATAGACACATGGGTATAAATGGACTTGTGTCCATTTACACCCGCGGACCTCCGGTCCGCTTGGATCTTCTAGGATCTCCTCTTCTGTTTAGGAGGAGCAGATTGCAGGTTAGTTGGGTGTAAACAGTCCATTTACTGCCAGACACAAATAGAGCAGAGCGGGCGGTGTCTGCTCTGCAGAAACTGAACAGACACGGATGTGTCAACCACCTACTCTGCACCAATCAGCAGAAGATCTAAGAGCTGATCCCCTGCTGATTGGAACCAAATCCTTAATCAAATTATTATACAATGGTCTTTGAATTTACTATTGACATATGTTATGTCAAAAGAGGTATGTACTGTAATGCCGCGTACACACGGGCGGACTTTTTGACAGACTTTCTGAATGAATGGACTTGCCTACACATGATCAACCAAAGTCCGACGGATTTGTACGACCAGACTAAAACAAGGAAGTTCATAGCCAGTAGCCAATAGCTGCCCTAGCGTTGTTTTTTGTCCATCGGACTAGCATACAGACGAGCGGACTTTTTGACCGGACTTGAATCCGTCGGAAAGATTTGAAACATGTTTCATTTCTAGGTCCGTCTAACTTTTGGGAAAAAAAAGTCCGCTGGAGCCTACACACGATCGAATTATCCGACGGACTCCAGTCCGCCGGACCAAGTCTGCCGTAAAGTCCGCTTGTGTGTACAAGGCATAAGTATCACAAAAATTGTATAACGTTGACAATGATATGAGCTTCCTTGATAGACTCAAGTGCAGTGCATAGTGCAGTTTTTTTTTTTTGTTTTTTAGGGTTTACATACTCTTTTATTAGGCTCTTTTGAGTTCCAGTGACTAATGCACAGTGCAGATGATTCTAATGGTTCTCTCGCTTAGATCACACACATGGCCAGGTCTTCTCCCTTCTTTTTTTTAATTTAATCTTTATTTCATTTTCCATATACATAAAAAAAGAAGAACGAGAACCAAGAGAAATACAATCCACATCCATCATACACCCACAACTTCCCTTCCTGTTCTCTGTTTCTCCTTTTCCCCTTTTCTCCCCCACAACCCTCTTCTCCTCCCCACATCCCCACCCTTCCCTCTCCCCATCAGCTCTGCCTTCCACCGTCTCTCTTAGTTCAAATACCGCTGACCTCCTCCTTCATCCCCTCTGTGAATTTCCCAGATAACTTGAATGCCAGCCATCTTCCCCAAATCCAATTATATCTTTCCACCTGTCCTTCGTCTCTGCTGCTTAGGTATTCCATCTTACAGGTATAGTCCACTCTTTCCAACCACTCTTTTATACTTGATTTTCCTACATATAACCATTTTTTTGGTATTAATCAGCGTTTAATAGAAATGGGGTTAGCGTTTTCCTATAGTGCTTATTTGCATTTTTTGTACTGTGAAACAGACAGGTCCATGGATCATTTTAGATCTCCTTCCCCGTTATCTCTTCTATATATTCTTGAATTTCCTGCCAGTATTCTTTTATTTTTGGGCAATCCCACCAGATGTCATTGTGCCATTTTGTGCACATTGCCTCCTACATTGTGGGGATTTGTCTTGTTGGTATTTATGGATTTTCTCTGGCGTTGGGTACCATCTCACCAAACACTTGTAGTTTGCTTCTATTGTATTTATAGCTGTTGCATAATTATGCATTGCTCTTATCATTCTCTCTATTTATGTTTCCTCCAATTTTATACCCATTTCCTGTTCACATTTTCCTAAAAAAAAGGTAGTGGCCCTTGTCCCTCTAGGTCTGTCAAAAATCCATATACTTGGGATATCCCATGTTTTACGGTGTTTGTATATTGCAAAGTTTTTCTAATGGATTCAACTTCTTTCCATCCCTGATGAG